>NW_024608945.1:0-72500 GCF_018296145.1 Oncorhynchus tshawytscha
GGTATGGTCATAGTGTGTGTGTGTGTGTGTGTGTGTGTGTGTGTGTGTGTGTGTGTGTGTGTGTGTGTGTGTGTGTGATGAGAGAGAGATTTGATGGGGTTGGGAGTATAAACGTTTCACTGTTAGACCCGAGTCAGAACAGGGATGGGTTAGTTTGGGCTTCCAGTCCAGTGAAGGCTCTTTTCTCCAGGTTTAGAGAGCCTCTCTCTACAGCAACAATACATTGCTAAGCAGTGGGGGGGTTAACAAGCCCCCCCAGACCCCCTAACTGTCCCTCAAACCCTCGCCTCATCTCCCACTGAGTGACCCCACTCTAGAAACAGTTTATCACACGACAGCCCCCAGTCTACCAGACAAGGTCTCACTGTGACCCCACTCTGAAAACAGTTTATCACACGACAGCCCCCAGTCTACCAGACAAGGTCTCACTGTGACCCCACTCTGAAAACAGTTTATCACACGACAGCCCCCAGTCTACCAGACAAGGTCTCACTGTGACCCCACTCTAGAAACAGTTTATCACACGACAGCCCCCAGTCTACCAGACAAGGTCTCACTCTGGGGGTACACAAGAGAGGGATGGAGAGAAGGAAGGTGAGAGGAGAGGAAAGGAAAGGAGGGAGAAAGAGATGATGTGACAGGAGAGGGGGATAGTATAAAGAAAGCCACTCCCAAGCTGCACCAGTAATAAATATCACCATATATCGCTAGTAATCAATATGTACATCTATCGATCACCAGTAATCAATATCTCCATCTATCAATCACCAGCAATCAACATCCCCATCTATCAATCACCAGTAATCAATATCTCCATCTATCGATCACCAGTAATCAATATGTACATCTATCGATCACCAGTAATCAATATCTCCATCTATCAATCACCAGCAATCAACATCTCCATCTATCAATCACCAGTAATCAACATCTCCATCTATCAATCACCAGTAATCAACATCTCCATCTATCAATCACCAGTAATCAATATGTACATCTATCGATCACCAGTAATCAATATATCCATCTATCAATCACCAGCAATCAACATCTCCATCTATCAATCACCAGTAATCAATATCTCAGTATTTCCCTAGATAAAGCCATCCAATGGACTGTCTGTCTGCCTTACATTATGGAGCAGAAGAGATAGTGTGTCAACATTGTGGAAGCGTTTCACAGTGAACTTTAGTATTACGGTAAAGTCTAGTAAGCCATCTACAATCTGATAAATGGAATATAACTGCACTAACAGCAGCCTACCTAGGACGTATTGGTATTCTGTATAGGGAGCGCGACCAACAAAACACTCCCCTGCAATAAACAGTTGACAGATCAGTTCCTGATAATCAGCAGTAATATCAGTTTAGCAGGCAGCGGGGGAGAGATGATCTAACAACCACTGTGTTGATCACCCTGCTGACGGGCTGGCGGCTACAGACTACAGTAAATAATGGTTGTCTAAGAGGGATGGGAAGGGGGCAGGGGCATGGTCATAGTGTGTGTGTTACACAAATTAATATGTGCTAGGGTGTGTGTGTGTGTGCGTGTGCGTGCTGTTGTGTTTGTGTATTTAATTGGGAGGAAAACCCCAATAAGGCCACTACATTATTGTAGAAAACTTCCCACCTAACCCCAGCCTCTAGTCCTCTTCCCCCCAATCCCTGCCTCCACTCCACCCCCAACCCCAGCCTCCACTCCACCCCCAACCCCAGCCTCCACTCCTCTTCCCCCAACCCCAGCCTCCACCCATCTTTACCCCAGTTAACCACTTCCCAATTCTACTCTCCTCACAGTAAACCACTTCCTCATTCTACTCTCCTCACAGTTAACCATTTCCTCATTCTACTCTCCTCACAGTTAACCACTTCCCAATTCTACTCTCCTCACAGTTAACCACTTCCTCATTCTACTCTCCTCCCATTAACCATTTCCTCATTCTACTCTCCTCACAGTTAACCACTTCCCAATTCTACTCTCCTCACAGTTAACCATTTCCTCATTCTACTCTCCTCACAGTTAACCACTTCCCAATTCTACTCTCCTCACAGTTAACCACTTCCTCATTCTACTCTCCTCACAGTTCTGCTATGGAGAAGATAGCCTCTTAATATCTCAAAGAGCTCATTGGTTAACACACAGCTAAACCCACTTGGCCAATAACTACCATAGATTATAGGATTATAGCTACTACACTAAGCAAGCTGCTAGTAAGAGAGGGCTCTCATCCATTATGCATGTAATACAATATTTCCCTGTGTGGCTGCAAGTCAAGCAGCTAATATCGCTGTTTGCCAAGTGTATTACTGTGATTATTTATCCTTAGGGGGAGGGAAGGAAACATTTTCTCTCAGAACAATTAAACAAACAACCCACAGCTCGAAACGCTGGTCTGTAGAGCCTAAATGTCTCCATACGCAGCTCGTAACTATGGTCTGTAGAGCCTAAATGTCTCCATACGCAGCTCGTAACTATGGTCTGTAGAGACAAAATGTCTCCACACACAGTCGGTAACCCTGGTCTGTAGAGACAAAATGTCTCCACGCGCAGTCGGTAACCCTGGTCTGTAGAAACAAAATGTCTCCACATGCGGTCCGTAACCCTGGTCTGTAGAGACAAAATGTCGCCACACGCAGTCGGTAACCCTGGTCTGTAGAAACAAAATGTCTCCACATGCGGTCCGTAACCCTGGTCTGTAGAGACAAAATGTCGCCACACGCAGATGCCATTCAGAACACAGAGTATAATGAGAGAAAACGTAACCTGGGGGCACACTGGGGTTTATGGGGTTGTGAGTGGCTAGGATAGGTAGTTCCTAACATGGGGTTGGAAGGGAGTGGCTAGGCTAGGTGGTTCCTGACATGTAGTTGGAAGGGAGTGGCTAGGCTAGGTAATTCCTGACATGGGGTTGGAAGGGAGTGGCTAGGCTAGGTAATTACTGACATGGGGATGGAAGGGAGTGGCTAGGCTAGGTAGTTCCTGACATGGGGTTGGAAGGGAGTGGCTAGGCTAGGTGATTCCTGACATGGGGTTGGAAGGGAGTGGCTAGGCTAGGTAGTTCCTGACATGTGGTTGGAAGGGAGTGGCTAAGCTAGGTAATTACTGACATGGGGATGGAAGGGAGTGGCTAGGCTAGGTGGTTGCTGACATGGGGTTGGAAGGGAGTGGCTAGGCTAGGTGGTTCTTGACATGGGGTCGGAAGGGAGTGGCTAGGCTGAGTAGTTCCTGACATGGGGTTGGAAGGGAGTGGCTAGGCTAGGTAATTACTGACATGGGGTTGGAAGGGAGTGGCTAGGCTAGGTGGTTCCTGACATAGGGTTGGAAGGGAGTGGCTAAGGGGATGATTAGGTGGCCATGAGGGCCAGATTGGATATTTTAGCCAGGACACCGGGGTTAACAACCCAACTCTTATGATAAGTGCCATGGGATCTTTAATGACTACAGAGAATCAGGACACCCGTTTAACATACCATCTGAAAAACGGCACCCTACACATGGCAATGTCCCCAATCACTGCCCTGGGGCACTGGGCTCTTAGCTTCAGAGACATGGGATACAGGGTGGTATGCCGATGGTTATTACACAGTTAATACACAGGATGATATGTAAAATATGTGGAAAAAAAAGCTAGGGGTAGGACACATGCAATCACCATGACAACTACTTAATCTATTGTAGTAATGGGATGCCTTTCACATTAACATCCATCTATGTCCAGTCAGTTAGGGAGGTGGTCAGTTCACTATCTTTCCCACAACGACAACCCTCTCTCTCCCTCTCTCTTTTCCCCTGACTGTATTTATTTCCTGTGCCCCTCCTCCCTCCTCCCCTCTGACAGGTGAGAGTGATGGATCGCACAGAAAACCTCTGCTGGCACTGCAACACCATCCCAGACTGCCATTGTACCGGCTCCAGTCTGCAGCCGGAACCAGAGGAAATTAGTTTTAGCACCGGGAGAGGCAGAGGGCAGTGGTCACAAGGAGCTAGCAGGGATCCATCCAACGGGAGAGGTCAAATGTAATTACAGGAAGCCTCAGCTGGATTGGTTACTTACAGATCTGGCCAAATGTTGACACATTGCACTTTACAAAAGGAGTGCAACTGAGAAGAATGAGCTGTTTTTTTTATTTTTTAAACTTGTTCAATTGCTATTTTTACCCTGAAGGCACCTGCAACTTACAACAGGTGAGATAAATTACACAGTAAATGAGAAGCATTGCCTCCAACCAAGTTAATTAGAATTTTGAATAATTTAGTCTAGGCCAATCATTTTTTTTTCAATTTCAGTTAGAATCTCCCCCCCCCCCCAAAAAACGTATTTGAGAAGAAAAGGTGAGTCATGCAAGGGTGCCAATATATCATGCATTGGTGCCAATATATATGACTGCATCTATACAGTATAAACAGGGGGTAATGACATGGCAGATTAAGTATGGTGTTATTCATGAATGAATGACTGGCAAATGCTGTTCGGCTGATACTGAATGAATAAAAGCACCTGCTAAATGGCATATATTATAAGTGAATGTACATATTAAATAATGATATGCTAATATGTATTAAACCCCATATATCAGTAGTCATAACACTGTGTATGTATGGTGAGGTGTCATGGCATTGGCTGTTAGAGGTGGACAGGATGTGGAACCTATGGAAGCTACAGGAGTGTAAGAAACCTTATATATCAGTAGTCATTATAGTCATAAGACCACCATTCTTCATACTGTACAGTAAGGTGTGATATCATTATAGTGATAACACCACCATTCTTCATACTGTACAGTAAGGTGTGATATCATTATAGTCATAACACCACCATTCTTCATACTGTACAGTAAGGTGTGATATCATTATAGTCATAACACCACCATTCTTCATACTGTACAGTAAGGTGTGATATCATTATAGTGATAACACCACCATTCTTCATACTGTACAGTAAGGTGTGATATCATTATAGTGATAACACCACCATTCTTCATACTGTACAGTAAGGTGTGATATCATTATAGTCATAACACCACCATTCTTCATACTGTACAGTAAGGTGTGATATCATTGGGTGTCTGAGGTTCTATGGAAGCTACGGAGGGCTGTGGGGTGTAGGAGACCTCATATATCAGTAGTCATAACGGTAATAATGCCACCATTCCTGCACTTGACTACTTCCTGTCTGGATCAGTCAGACCCTGCTAGGCTGGAGGACAGAACATTTGGCTTCTTTCCAATTAACTGTCACTAAGATGATTAGCTTCAGTTAGAATACTGATACAATATAATTGTTATCTTCTGGACTTTGCCCTCACCAGTAGATACATCCACTTTCCAGAACAAGAAGTGTACAGGAAGTAGTTTATAAACAAAGACACTTTGTAAACATTGCAAAGGCAGGTTTGATTGAACTGCAGCCGTATAAGTGGTGGGGTATTGAAGAGGGTGTGTGGGAGTGGTCTTCTTACCGTTCAGTTTTGTAGCTGGAGCATCTTTCCAGTGGGATCTTCAGCACCCTGTCGCTAAGCCCCACAAACAACGACCTATCGCTATGGAGGATTTGAAGGCTCTTGATTGGCTCGCTTTCGCCCTCGGGGAGGAGCCTCATCTCTTCCAGGTAACACCCCCGCATGCTCTTATTGGTCGTGGAGAGGGCCTTCAGGATGGTGCCGTATTCTTATTGGACAAACAGACAAAATGAGACATCTAGCTTCCGTTTCCCTCCCTCCCTCCCTCCTTCCTGTTCACTCACCAGTGCCGATGTACATGACGTGGTAGAGGGTGTCTCGGCCCTGCACGATGTCCACCACCAGCTTGGAGAAGCGGATGTTGTCCTGGTACAGGAGGGGGTCGGTGGAGACGGGCTGCACCACGTCAGACATGAGGAAGAGACGCTGGGCGTCCTGCAGGCTGCGCTCCGTCTGGTTCTCCCCTGGACCTCGCTCCTCCAGGGTATCACACTGAGGGGGCAGACAGGGGGAAGGACAAATTTTTTATTTGTGTTTTAAATTATCTGTCTGAATTATAAATTATACTAATTATACTAATTTATTTTGCAATAAACCAGAGATCACAAGGTGGAGCCTAGGAGCTTGATGAAAGGCTCATTTGAGTCATTGACTAGTGGAATCAGGTGTGATAAAAGGCTCTTTTGAGTCATTGACTAGTGGAATCAGGTGTGATGAAAGGCTCATTTGAGTTATTGACCAGTGGAATCAGGTGTGATGAAAGGCTCATTTGAGTTATTGACCAGTGGAATCAGGTGTGATGAAAGGCTCATTTGAGTTATTGACCAGTGGAATCAGGTGTGATGAAAGGCTCATTTGAGTTATTGACCAGTGGAATCAGGTGTGATGAAAGGCTCATTTGAGTCATTGACCAGTGGAATCAGGTGTGATGAAAGGCTCATTTGAGTCATTGACTAGTGGAATCAGGTGTGATGAAAGGCTCATTTGAGTCATTGACTAGTGGAATCAGGTGTGATGAAAGGCTCATTTGAGTCATTGACCAGTGGAATCAGGTGTGATGAAAGGCTCATTTGAGTCATTGACCAGTGGAATCAGGTGTGATGAAAGGCTCATTTGAGTCATTGACCAGTGGAATCAGGTGTGATGAAAGGCTCATTTGAGTCATTGACTAGTGGAATCAGGTGTGATAAAAGGCTCATTTGAGTCATTGACCAGTGGAATCAGGTGTGATGAAAGGCTCATTTGAGTCATTGACTAGTGGAATCAGGTGTGCTTGTTCAGACATACGTGAAACATCTTGGTTCCTGAGTAGAGGGCTGGGAAACAGTGAAAGAAGGAATCTAGTAGAAGACCAGACAGTAGACTTTGCATCGTTCCCTACCTGGAAGTTGGGGATGGGGTTGGGGGTGGAGAGCCAGCTTGTACGAGGGTTCTCCTGGTAACGGAACGGTCCGTTGAAAGCCTGGGTGATGGCGCTGAGGTTGAAAGCACACACAGCCGACGCAGAGATGCTGTTCCTGTTAGGAAGAGAGGGACATAAAGACGTCAGGAAACCGTGACTCAGAGGCCATGGCAGTGAACCAATCGATACGGGTTTTAACGGTGAGCGAGCGTTGTGCCCTTTCCTTTTCAATGAGGATCAAATGTTTTGGTTGCACCTCGACTCGCGTTGGTTGAGCGCCGTCCACTTTTTTCAATCCAATCCATCAAATGTATCTATAAAGCCCTTTGTACGGACATCAGCAGGAAAAATACAGCAGTCTATTTGATACAGGAAACCACTGTTCATAAAGAACTGAATTGATGCGTAAGACCTACTTATGTTCTTAGTTCAAAAGAGAGCTTAATGACGTCTACAGTATACAGAGACATTTATCTATCAATTATAATAGTTATCACTATGGATATAAGGTACAATATGGCACATAATTGGATAATAATTGGATAATGACAGGATAATGACAGGATAATGATTTTTGATGATCTCCCAGTGCTGGCACAGACTTGTCTTTCTTTCCTATAGACCTGTGCTCCCATCTCATCTTAAACAATCCTCACAGTCATTCAAACCTCTCAGCTGCAACACAGACAAAGGTATTCACTGGTAAAAGGAGGGAAAGGGTAAGTAGAAAAGGACTACGAAAAGGAACTGCAACCGGAACACAAGGCAAAACTCATAGTAATAGAATCTACAGAACATTCAAGTCAATGATGTCATAATGGGTGGACTGGCAGCCACTGCGAGTGCACCGGTGTAACAGTCAAATTGCCAGGGTCAGAGGTTCCAAACCCTTTCTATAGATTCTATTTATATGGTAAAACCCTCCGAATCGGAGAAGATCCAGGCGCAGATCAAGACATACCACGTCTTCATCACTAAGGTCTTTCAGAGTGGTTCCTGTTATCCCTGGAGGATACCTGAGATCACTATCGTTTCAATGCCGTGCAGCCTGTCTTTTGTCTGTGCGACTGGGATAAGATGTCTTTCTCAATACCTCAGAGTTTACAAGCCTTTTAGCTCTGCCCCGGGTGAGTCCAAAATGGACCTCAGACAGAAGAGTGCTTGTGCCAGTAATATGGGCCCAAATTGATGCTACCGCTCTCTCTCAATAGGACCATTAGTACAGGTATGAAAGGAACCACTGGGGTACTGTACTGTATCTGACTGTACTGTAGCTGACTGTACTGTATCTGACTGTACTGTAGCTGGCTGTACTGTAACAGACTGTACTATATCAGACTGTACTGTAGCTGACTGTACTGTAGCTGACTGTACTGAATCAGACTGTACTGAATCAGACTGTACTGTATCTGACTGTACTGTATCTGACTGTACTGTAGCTGACAGTACTGTAGCTGACTGTACTGTAGCTGACTGTATCTGACTGTACTGTATCTGACAGTCCTGTATCTGACTGTACTGTATCTGACTGTACTGTAGCTGACTGTACCATATCTGACTGTACTGTAGCTGACTGTACAGAATCAGGCTGTACTGTATCTGACTGTACTGTAGCTGACTGTACTGCATCAGACTGTACTGTATCTGACTGTACTGTATCTGACTGTACTGTAGCTGACTGTACTGTAGCTGACTGTACTGTATCAGACTGTACTGCATCAGACTGTACTGTATCAGGCTGTACTGTATCTGACTGTGCTGTAGCTGACTGTACTGTAGCTGACTGTACTGTATCAGACTGTACTGTAGCTGACTGTACTGTATCAGACTGTACTGTGGCTGGCTGTAGCTGACTGTACTGTATCTGACTGTACTGTAGCATACTGTACTGTATCTGACTGTAATATAGCTGGCTATAGCTGGCTATACTGTAGCTGACTGTACTGTAGCTGGCTGTAGCTGACTGTACTGTAGCTGGCTGTATTGTAGCTGGCTGTACTGTGGCTGGCTGTAGCTGACTGTACTGTAGCTGACTGTACTATAGCTGGCTGTAGCTGACTGTACTATATCTGACTGTACTGTAGCAGACTGTACTGTATCTGACTGTACTATAGCTGGCTATAGCTGACTGTACTGTATCAGACAGTCCTGTATCAGACTGTACCGTAGCTGACTGTACTGTATCTGACTGTACTGTAGCTGACTGTACTGTAGCAGACAGTCCTGTATCAGACTGTACTGTAGCTGACTGTACTGTAGCTGGCTGTAGCTGACTGTACTGTGGCTGACTGTACTGCAGTGTGTAGGTATACATCATGTTAATAACAGGGTCTAGGAGGAGAGGTAGTTGGGTTAGAAGCCTACCACACTAATATAGTGTGTTATAACTACTGGTACTGAGTCTATTAGAGAGGGGTTCTGAACAGACCAAGGAGAAGGAACATGGGACTATAGACTGGCAGAGAGGGGTTCTGAACAGACCAAGGGGAAGGAACATGGGACTATAGACTGGCAGAGAGGGGTTCTGAACAGACCAAGGAGAAGGAACATGGGACTATAGACTGGCAGAGAGGGGTTCTGAACAGACCAAGGAGAAGGAACATGGGACTATAGACTGGCAGAGAGGGTTCTGAACAGACCAAGGAGAAGGAACATGGGACTATAGACTGGCAGAGAGGGGTTCTGAACAGACCAAGGAGAAGGAACATGGGACTATAGACTGGCAGAGAGGGGTTCTGAACAGACCAAGGAGAAGGAACATGGGACTATAGACTGGCAGAGAGGGGTTCTGAACAGACCAATGATAAGGAACATGGGACTATAGACTGGCAGAGAGGGTTCTGAACAGACCAAGGAGAAGGAACATGGGACTATAGACTGGCAGAGAGGGGTTCTGAACAGACCAATGATAAGGAACATGGGACTATAGACTGGCAGAGAGGGGTACTGAACAGACCAATGAGAAGGAACATGGGACTATAGACTGGCAGAGAGGGGTTCTGAACAGACCAATGATAAGGAACATGGGACTATAGACTGGCAGAGAGGGGTTCTGAACAGACCAAGGAGAAGGAACATGGGACTATAGACTGGCAGAAAGGGGTTCTGAACAGACCAATGATAAGGAACATGGGACTATAGACTGGCAGAGAGGAGCTTCTGGACAGGATATGATGCTTTGGGCTATGCACAGAGTAGGACAGACAGACAGACAGACAGACAGACAGACAGACAGACAGACAGACAGACAGACAGACAGACAGACAGACAGACAGACAGACAGACAGACGACAGACAGACAGACAGACAGACAGACAGACAGACAGACAGACAGACAGACAGACAGACAGACAGACAGACAGACAGACAGACAGACAGACAGACAGCAAAAACCTGACAGGGTTAACTAACACAAATGGTTCACCACAATCGATTTCCACAACCCTTTGAGTTTGAAAACTATTTAAGTATTTCACAGTCACACAGAAATGTTCTTAAGTGGTCATTCTCCAACACATTCTTCCTTGCGGACTAAAGCGTCTCTCCCAGACAAGGTTCTGCTCTGTCGCTAAGCCAAGGGCACCAACACAGACAGAGATGGGAGAAGAAAAGACTCGAGAAGTGATTTTCACTTCCCTCCTCTCAGCATTTGTCCAAACAGCTTGAAATGTGTAATATGCTTCTTAGCATCTGTAAAACCTTCAGCCTCAACAGGATGCTGTTAGCGCAATGTGTAAATAAATTGACTAAAACAAAGTAGGACTGGATAGATGGAGAATAAAGGTGTGTGTAAGTGAGCTTGGGCGTCTGTTGTGTGTGTGTGTGTGTGTGGCTACTAAATTATGCTCATTCACTTATTGGGGCTGTTTTAAAGGTCCTCCTTGTTCTTTTGCAGATGTGTGTCTGTGTGTGTGTGTGTGTGTGTGTGTGTGTGTGTGTGTGTGTGTGTGTGTGTGTGTGTGTGTGTTGTGTGTGTGTGTGTGTGTGTGTGTGTGCCTGCATCTATACATGTATATATATATATACAGTACCAGTCAAAAATTTGGACACACCTACTCATTCCAGGGTTTTTCTGTATTTTTACTATTTTCTACATTGTAGAATAATTGTGAAGATATCAAAATGATGAAATAACACATATGGAATCATGTAGTAAGCAAAAAAGTGTTAAACAAATATTTTCTATTTGAGATTCTTCAAAGTAGCCTTGATGACAGCTTTGCAAAGTAGAAAATAGTCCAAATAATGATAAACCCTTGAATGAGTAGGTGTGTCCAAACTACTGACTGGTTCTGTACATGTAAAAGTGCCTGTGTGTGTATGACTGACAATGTGTGTGTTCATTTTATGTGTGTGTGTGTATGTGCGTCTGTGTGTAGGTGTGTGTGTGCGCGCGTGTGTCACTCACACGTTGGTGGTGAAGATGCCGTAGATGAGGTCCTGTTCGGGCAGATAGAAGGTGCTCTGCAGCTCGTTATAGTAGAAGGGGATCTCTCCCGACCGCGAGCAGTTCAACCGCGCCTTCATGAACGTAGTCCAAGTGTCCTCCAATAGGAAGCGACCGCCCACGTCGTTCTTACAGACCCGGGCGACCCGGGAGAACACGGTGCGACCGCAGTCGTGTTCGACTGCGTTCTCTCTCAGGAAGAAATAGGTGAAGAGACCCACCTCGTAGACTGAGATAAAGTGAGGGTCTGGAGGAGAGAGGAAGGAGGGAGGGGAGGAGGGGAAGAAGAAGAAGGGAGAAGGGAGGGTGAGAGGGAGGGGAGAAGACAGGAATAGAGAAAGAGAGGGAGGGAAGGTGTAAGTTAGGCATGAGATATGGTATTTCAGCTCCAAACGGCTGATGCAGCAGCAGGAATGTGAGCAGTGATGTTCTTGGCATGGAATCAGTAGTTCTCTTCCTTACACTTTCCCATTACCATTAGGACTCATCCTCTAGGATTCCTTTCACGTTACAACATGAGGAGTGCCTCTAGCCAGTTACAGTTGGCTGTTCAGCAATGTATTGGCATTGACATAGAATTGCTAGAATGCAAATACCCCATCAAGTCTATGTTCCCTGATGGATGGACCGGCAGCCATATTGAATGTACCCATAACCAGGAAGCACAGTCATGATCCAATTGTAATTCTATTCCCACACTATTAGACAAAATAGTTCCAAAAGAGTTCTTCGGCTGTCCCTATAGGATAACCCTTTTTGGGTTCTATATGGAACCCAAAGGGTTCTACCTAGAGACCAAAAGGGTTCTACCTGGAACCAAAAAGGGTTCTTCAAAGCGTTCTCTTTTTTTCAAAGAGTGTATGGTACACATGAGTGTTTACCGTTGAGCCATTTGGAGTTGTACTGGGCTGTTCGCAGCGGCATGTTACCAAGGCTACGGTAGATGACGGGGTCACGACCCGAGAAGTCAATGACAGTGGCGGCGTAGAGTTCGCCCTTCTCTGTTACCATGGCAGTGGAGTTGTGACGCGGGTCGTAGGGGCATCTCGCCACCCCGTTCACCGTGTCCATCACCCGACTGATGTTGCCTATCTGGAAGAGGATGGAAGAAGGGTGAGGATAGAGGGTGTTTAGATAGAGGTATGTCCAGATGTCCATACTAGGATCCTAAACAGCAGGAACAGGCCACTCCATTCAGCTAAGGGATGATTTTTGTCGGAGTGGATGTCAGGGGCCCGGAACATAATTATTATAATTTTTACACTGTAAATAGACCACAACTAAGCTAAAAAATATCTTGTATTTGAAAATAACCATCCCTTCATACATTGATTACATTGAGACACAATCATGTCTCCTCCTTTACTCGTGGGAATACTGGAGAACAGATTTCTTCCGGTTTTGGTGCAGACACCTGCTATATAGTATGCATGCCCAAAACATTACTTCATTCTATACTGAACAAAAATAGAAACGCAACATGGAAAGTGTTGGTCCCATGTTTCATCTGCTGAAATAAAAGATCCCAGAAATGTTCCATACGCACAAAAAGCTTATCTCTCAAATTTTGGCCACAAATTTGTTTATATCCCTGTTAGTGCATATTATGTGGGGGACAATAAAAGGTCACTCTAAAATGTGCAGTTTTGTTACACAACACAATGCCACAATTGTCTCAAGTTTTGATCACCTGCGGGATCGCCTGAGACCAGCCACCCGGACAGCGGATGACACTGTGGGTTTGCACAACCAAATAATTTCTGCACAAACTGCCAGAAACCGTCTCAGGGAAGCTGATCTGTGTTCTTGTCGTCTTGACCTGACTGCAGTTCGGCGTCGTAACCGACTTCAGTGGGCAAAGGCTTACCTAGGATGGCCACTGGCACGGTGGAGAAGTGTGCTCTTTACGGATGAATCCCGGATTCTACTGTACCGGCAGATGTCAGAAAGCGTGTCGTGGCGTCGTGTGGGTCAATGGTTTGCTGTTCAACATTGTGAACAGAGTGCTCCATCCTGTCACTCCTCTCTCATCTCCCTCTCCTGTTACTCCTCTCTCATCTCCCTCTCCCTCTCCTGTTACTCCTCTCTCATCTCCCTCTCCTGTTACTCCGCTCTCATCTCCCTCTCCTGTTACTCCTCTCTCATCTCCCTCTCCCTCTCCTGTTACTCCTCTCTCATCTCCCTCTCCTGTTACTCCGCTCTCATCTCCCTCTCCTGTTACTCCGCTCTCATCTCCCTCTCCTATAACTCATCTCTCATCTCCCTCTCCTTCTCCTGTACTCCTCTCTCATCTCCCTCTCCTTCTCCTGTACTCCTCTCTCATCTCCCTCTCCTATAACTCATCTCTCATCTCCCTCTCCAGTTACTCCTCTCTCACCCCCTCTCCTGTTACTCCTCTCTCTCATCTCCCTCTCCTGTTACTCCTCTCTCTCATCTCCCTCTCCTGTTACTCCTCTCTCTCATCTCCCTCTCCTGTTACTCCTCTCTCTCATCTCCCTCTCCCTCTCCTGTTACTCCTCTCTCATCTCCCTCTCCTGTTACTCCGCTCTCATCTCCCTCTCCTGTTACTCCGCTCTCATCTCCCTCTCCTATAACTCATCTCTCATCTCCCCCTCTCCTGTTACTCCTCTCTCAGCCCCTCTCCTGTTACTCCTCTCTCACCCCCTCTCCTGTTACTCCTCTCTCTCATCTCCCTCTCCTGTTACTCCTCTCTCACCCCCTCTCCTGTTACTCCTCTCTCATCTCCCTCTCCTGTTACTCCTCTCTCATCTCCCTCACCCTCTCCTGTTACTCTCTCTCTCTCACCCCCTCTCCTGTTACTCCTCTCTCACCCCTCTCCTGTTACTCCTCTCTCACCCCCTCTCCTGTTACTCCTCTCTCACCCCCTCTCCTGTCACTCCTCTCTCATCTCCCTCTCCTGTTACTCCTCTCTCATCTCCCTCTCCCTCTCCTGTTACTCCTCTCTCATCTCCCTCTCCTGTTACTCCGCTCTCATCTCCCTCTCCTGTTACTCCTCTCTCATCTCCCTCTCCCTCTCCTGTTACTCCTCTCTCATCTCCCTCTCCTGTTACTCCGCTCTCATCTCCCTCTCCTGTTACTCCGCTCTCATCTCCCTCTCCTATAACTCATCTCTCATCTCCCTCTCCTTCTCCTGTACTCCTCTCTCATCTCCCTCTCCTTCTCCTGTACTCCTCTCTCATCTCCCTCTCCTATAACTCATCTCTCATCTCCCTCTCCAGTTACTCCTCTCTCACCCCCTCTCCTGTTACTCCTCTCTCTCATCTCCCTCTCCTGTTACTCCTCTCTCTCATCTCCCTCTCCTGTTACTCCTCTCTCTCATCTCCCTCTCCTGTTACTCCTCTCTCTCATCTCCCTCTCCCTCTCCTGTTACTCCTCTCTCTCATCTCCCTCTCCTGTTACTCCGCTCTCATCTCCCTCTCCTGTTACTCCGCTCTCATCTCCCTCTCCTATAACTCATCTCTCATCTCCCCCTCTCCTGTTACTCCTCTCTCAGCCCCTCTCCTGTTACTCCTCTCTCACCCCCTCTCCTGTTACTCCTCTCTCTCATCTCCCTCTCCTGTTACTCCTCTCTCACCCCCTCTCCTGTTACTCCTCTCTCATCTCCCTCTCCTGTTACTCCCTCTCTCATCTCCCTCACCCTCTCCTGTTACTCCTCTCTCTCACCCCCCTCTCCTGTTACTCCTCTCTCACCCCTCTCCTGTTACTCCTCTCTCACCCCCTCTCCTGTTACTCCTCTCTCACCCCCTCTCCTGTTACTCCTCTCTCACCCCCTCTCCTGTTACTCCTCTCTCACCTGCCGGGTGGTGCAGACGGGGTAAAGGCGTTGGTTCCACAGGTAAAGATCCGCCTCCCGGTGATGAGCAGGACCCGGATGTAGTTCTGACATTCATCCTGCGGGGACGGGAACACGGGAGGTCAAAGATGTCATAACACCACCATACAATAGTCTATTCATTTCTTCCTGTACAAGGTTAGTACAGCTTCTGGTACACTTCATTGAAGCTATCTAAATATCTCTGGTGAGGGCAGCCGCTTTAATGTAGAATTCTACCAGTCGTCTGTCTTTATCTAAATATCTCTGGTGAGGGCAGCCCCTTTAATGTAGAATTCTACCAGTCGTCTGTCTTTATCTAAATATCTCTGGTGAGGGCAGCCCCTTTAATGTAGAATTCTACCAGTCGTCTGTCTTTATCTAAATATCTCTGGTGAGGGCAGCCGCTTTAATGTAGAATTCTACCAGTCGTCTGTCTTTATCTAAATATCTCTGGTGAGGGCAGCCGCTTTAATGTAGAATTCTACCAGTCGTCTGTCTTTATCTAAATATCTCTGGTGAGGGCAGCCGCTTTAATGTAGAATTCTACCAGTCATCTGTCTTTCTCTATTTAAAGTGCCCAGAACTGCCAGACACCTATAATACCTCTGTCTTTCTCTATTTAAAGTGCCCAGAACTGCCAGACAGCTATAATACCTCTGTCTTTCTCTATTTAAAGTGCCCAGAACTGCCAGACAGCTATAATACCTCTGTCTTTCTCTATTTAAAGTGCCCAGAACTGCCAGACAGCTATAATACCTCTGTCTTTCTCTATTTAAAGTGCCCAGAACCGCCAGACAGCTATAATACCTCTGTCTTTCTCTATTTAAAGTGCCCAGAACTGCCAGACAGCTATAATACCTCTGTCTTTCTCTATTTAAAGTGCCCAGAACTGCCAGACAGCTATAATACCTCTGTCTTTCTCTATTTAAAGTGCCCAGAACTGCCAGACAGCTATAATACCTCTGTCTTTCTCTATTTAAAGTGCCCAGAACTGCCAGACAGCTATAATACCTCTGTCTTTCTCTATTTAAAGTGCCCAGAACTGCCAGACAGCTATAATACCTCTGTCTTTCTCTATTTAAAGTGCCCAGAACTGCCAGACAGCTATAATACCTCTGTCTTTCCTTTGCTCTGACAGGACCGCTTGGTGTCTTCATCTGGTCCCCATTCTACTGCCTAGAGAAGAAAATTACATTTAAAAAATGACATATAAACGTGTGCACAATAACGTGGACAGAATGTGTAGATTGGATCCTTGTTAAATCAGATTTGTTTGGGATATGTACTGTATATACTAGTATACATACACATACACAAAAAGTATGTGGACACCTTTTTTAATCAACACCCGTTGCCGACAGGTGTATAAAATTGAGCGCACAGTCATGCAATCTCCATAGACAAACATTGGCAGTAGAATGACCCATACTGACTTTCAACGTGGCACCATCATAGGATGCCACCTTTCCAACAAGTCAGTTCATCAAATTTCTACCTTGCTAGAGCTGCCCCGGTCAAATGTAAGTGCTGTTGTTGTGAAGTGGAACGTCTAGGAGCAACAATGGCTCAGCCGTGAAGTGGTAGGCCACACAAGCTTACAGAACGGGACCGCCGAGTGCTGAAGTGCGTTGTGCGTAAAAATACTCTGTCCTCGATTGCAGTCAATCACTCCAGTCTAATCACCATGGCTACTCCCCCAACTCAATCACTCCAGTCTAATCACCATGGTTACTCCCCCCACTCAATCACTCCAATCTAATCACCATGGTTACTCCCCCCAACTCAATCACTCCAGTCTAATCACCATGGCTACAACAATTGGATCTTGACCACAGGACAAACAAAAACAAAAACACAAGTCATCCAGCTAACACAAAATGTTCTAACAACATTTGCACATGGTTCCCCTATTTTGCATATAACTTTCCAAGGAATAGTTTTTTGGGTTCAGTAAGGAAGCCTAGTGGTTAGAGCGTTGGCCTAGTAACCGAAAGGTTGCAAAATCGAATGCCAGAGAAGACAAGGTAAAAAATCTGTCGTTCTTCCCCTGAACAAGGCAGTTAACCCACTGTTCCTAGGCCGTCATTGTAAATAAGAAAAAAAGGTAAAATAAAGGTTAAATAAATGTAAATAAATAATCGGGCATAAGAATAGTAGTATAATTCAACAGTATTCTCTGTTCCTACAGTTTCATTGTGGTCCTGAGAGTGAAAAGCAGCACCTCATTTTGGGGGAAATGTTATCATAGTTCTGGGAAACTGTAAATCATGGTTTGTTTCCACCATAAATATCAG
The DNA here is from genome assembly GCF_018296145.1 of Oncorhynchus tshawytscha. Lineage (NCBI taxonomy): Eukaryota > Metazoa > Chordata > Actinopteri > Salmoniformes > Salmonidae > Oncorhynchus > Oncorhynchus tshawytscha. Next base: position 17,438 of record NW_024608945.1, read on the forward strand.
TGTAAACAAACGTAGTAAATACAATTGTGTGCACATCTCAAGGCCCAAAATTGCCATCCAAGACTGCAATTTAATTTCACTAAAATAGCTGATAAATAAACTGGTATGTGTCCTACCATTACAATGCTGACTGCTCTAACTATTTACCTGCAAATTTCCTATTAAACCGATATATCTCTCAGACCCTCAAACTTAAGGGGAGTCCTTACACTGACACACCTTACAGTATACTGTAGCATTTCACTGTGCTTTACTTTGGAGCCTCTGAAACTGGCCTCAGCCTCGTGAACGTTCCCTGTGCTTTACTTTGGAACCACTGAAACTGGCCTCAGCCTCGTGAACGTTCCCTGTGCTTTACTTTGGAGCCTCTGAAACTGGCCTCAGCCTCGTGAACGTTCACTGTGCTTTACTTTGGAGCCTCTGAAACTGGCCTCAGCCTCGTGAACGTTCCCTGTGCTTTACTTTGGAGCCTCTGAAACTGGCCTCAGCCTCGTGAACGTTCCCTGTGCTTTACTTTGGAACCACTGAAACTGGCCTCACTGGCCTTTACTTTGGAGCCTCTGAAACTGGCCTCAGCCTCGTGAACGTTCACTGTGCTTTACTTTGGAGCCTCTGAAACTGGCCTCAGCCTTACGTTCCCTGGAACCTCTGAAACTGGCCTCAGCCTCGTGAACGTTCACTGCTAAACTCCCACCAAGTCTTTCCCTCAGTCGCCCCTGACAACAGAGCTCCTAAATCTACTTTTAAAGATCAGGGACAACGCGTGAATGAATGACCAAACTGAAAACTCTTCCCTGTGTTTGCATAATGCCATTGTGGCCACTGGTGCAGTGGTCGATTAAGGAGTTGGTTCTCAGAGGTGTCATTCATGGTTCGCTTGCTCTGATAGGCCGACCAGGGCCTCCAAAGTCACACATGTCCCTCCCTCACCCAGCCTGCTCCTTGTCCGTTCATTCAGTATAGCATTGATGAATGACATGAGAATCTTATTGAGTGGGCTCATTGTTCGGTCAGTGGGGCTCATTGTTCAAGGACACTCCTTAAGTACCTGGATGTATACTGACTACACTCCTTAAGTACCTGGATGTAGTACCTGGATGTATACTGACTACACTCCTTAAGTACCTGGATGTATACTGACTACACTCCTTAAGTACCTGGATGTATACTGACTACACTCCTTAAGTACCTGGATGTATACTGACTACACTACTTACGTACCTGGATGTGTACTGACTACACTCCTTAAGTACCTAGATGTATACTGACTACACTCCTTAAGTACCTGGATGTATACTGACTACACTCCTTACGTACCTGGATGTGTACTGACTACACTCCTTAAGTACCTAGATGTATACTGACACCAAAGTTCAGTACTTTTTTAAGGCATTTTTAACATTTTAATAGTGGTACAAATGTAGGATCTTAATTTGAACCAGTTTGCTACAGAAGGAAGAAAATCCTGCAGCAAGAGGAAATGTTAATTATTATGTGGATTATAATTAATGGTCATCTTTGTAGCATATTAGCGTTTTTCATCATGAATGTTGTTCTGGAGGCAGCGCTGTGGAGTGGTCACTCGCTAGCACAGCCACAAATTCATAAAATCGGATTTTAAACCTAATGCTGTCAAAGTGGAAATTACAAACTTCCGAAGCCTTTTTAAACCTGAAATATACTACAAGTTCAAATTTCCTGCATAGCAGGAAAGTTCTCCTGAAAAAGGGTGATCAAATTATGATCCTACATCTGTATATTGAAATTGTAAAATGACCTTGTAAGAAATTATTTATGTTATATGCAGTCATCCTTGAACTTCCAAATTAAATCATTGTACCTTGTATCCATGGATACAAATGGATCATAATTCGTAGAGAAAAAAACACTACAATCATATCATTAAAGGAGAGAGGTTCTTTGTAATATTCACGGTATGTCCTTTAGTTGTATACTGATGAAACACAATTCATACAGTTAATGACATATCAAGGAGCCATTGTAAGAGATGGAATATATTTATAATATCCCTAAGACAGACAGCCAGACGGCCAGATGGATAGGAAGACATTAGTGCAGCACTGTGACATTTCCAAAACAGCTTATTCAGATTGATTTTTAGGGAGACGTTTGATGGGTATTATCCCAAGAGAGCAATGACGTGGCCCTCAGGACAAATCTGACAGAAAGTTCATGACTGACATCAAATTGATCAGCCGTTTAGCAATGACAGGGTAGGGATCAGGGGAGGGAGAGGAGACAAGGGATAGAGAGAGCGAGACAGAGAGAAAGGGGGCGCGATAGACACAGAGAGACAGAGAGAGAGAGACAGAGAGAGAGAGACAGAAAGAGAGAGCAAGACACAGAGACAGAAAGAGAGACAGAAAGAGAGACAGAGACAGAGAGAAAGAGAGACAGAGAGACAGAGAGAGAGAGACAGAAAGAGAGAGCAAGACAGAGAGAAAGGGGGCGCGATAGACACAGAGAGACAGAGAGAGAGAGACAGAAAGAGAGAGCAAGACAGAGAGAAAGAGAGCGCAATAGACAGAGAGAGAGAGACAGAAAGAGAGAGCAAGACAGAGAGAAAGAGAGCGCGATAGACAGAGAGAGACAGAGAGAGAGAGACAGAGAGAGAGAGCAAGACAGAGAGAAAGAGAGCGTGATAGACAGAGAGAGACAGAGAGAGAGAGCAAGACAGAGAGAAAGAGAGCGTGATAGACAGAGAGAGACAGAGAGAGAGAGCAAGACAGAGAGAAAGAGAGTGCGATAGACAGAGACAGAGACAGAGCGAGATAAACAGCCAGAGAGATTTATGTTTATTTACTTTCCCTCTTGTACTTTAACTATTTGCACATAATCTGAATTTGACATTTCTTTAGTATTTCTGTGAATGTAAAGTCAAGTTTACTGTTAATTTTTTTATTGTTTATTTCACTTTTACTTATTATCTATTTCACTTGCTTCGTCAATGTAAACATGTGTTTCCCATGCCAATAAAGCCCCTTGAATTGAAATTGACAGAGAGCGAGTGGGCAGAGTAAAGGTAGCTGGGTAGATCCTGTTCCTGTGTGATGTAACCCCTGGTAAACCCTCAGTGTGTTGACATTCCTAACCCCCCTTACCCCACTAAGCTAAGGAACGGAGCCTACTGGCCAACAGTTACTCTGATGTGTCTGGTCTCTTCTACAATTTCAACAAACTATATGGTTGCCTAGCTACCATTTGGAAGAGTGAAAACAGCCCTAAGTAATGTGTAATAACAGTGGGAGCATGGAGAGCTGTGAACTGCTTACCTGTAAGAGAGAAGCATTACTGAGACTCAGTCTGAAGAGGTGATTTCTGAAGATAGAGGAGAGAGAGTTCTAACCAACATGATGGCATATTCTACATCAGTAAAGAAACAAGCAAAAGTCTGTTGTGTTGGATGTGTGTGTACATGTAAAATAGGGGGTCTGTGTGTGTGTGTGTGTGTGTGTGTGTGTGTGTGTGTGTGTGTGTGTGTGTGTGTGTGTGTGTGTGTGTGTGTGTGTGTGTGTGTGTGTGTGTGTGTGTGTGTATCTCACCTAGCTCCCACAATCAGCTGGTTTCTGGTCAGGTCAAGGGTCAGCTGGGAAAAGTCCTTCACTCCGGGACGAGAGAATCCTGACATCCAGGGACTCAATGCTGAAAGGAGGAAGAGGAGGGAAGGAAGAAGAGAAGGATGAGGAGGTGAAACGAGTGTGAACATCCAGTCAGTTGGGAAGTTGACACTAAACGGTCACTGGCTCAGGCACTGCTCTGACTGTGTGAAATGTCTCTCCCCTGACGCTTTACCTGGAACATAAGGATGAGCCTTTCAGCCTGTGTCATCAAATGATTTTTCACGAGATATCAGTTCAAACCAGCTCCTGTAGATCCATTATGACAGTAGCAGGCTAACACAGTAGTAGCATGTTGACACATCTGTATCATATCAAGATCAGTGCGACTGTGAGAGCGGGTGGCTCAAAACCAAAAGCTGCCAAACCAGCAGATAATCTCTCCTTGAGCCCTGTGCTGAAACGCATGCTGACCCTTACCAGAGGCTGAGCTAACGCTAGCCTGCTTCATTAGATGGAGAATGAGAGACAGAGGGAGAATTAGGGAGAGGGAGAGAGAGAAAGAGAGAGTGAGAGACAGAGAGAGAGAGAAAGAGAAAGAGAGAGAGAGAGAGAAAGAGAGAGAGAGACAGAGGAAGACAGAGAGAGAGAGAGACAGAGGAAGACAGAGAGAGAAAGAGAGAGAGAGAGAGACAGAGGAAGACAGAGAGAGAGACAGAAAGACATAGAGAGAGAGACAGAGGAAGACAGAGAAAGAGAGAGAGAGAGACAGAGGAAGACAGAGAGAGACAGAGGAGAGAGAGAGGAAGAGAGAGAGAGGTAGAGACAGAGGAAGACAGAGAGAGAGGGAGAGAGACAGAGGAAGACAGAGAGAGAGAGCGAGAGACAGAGGAAGGCAGAGAGAGAGAGCAAGAGACAGAGGAAGACAGAGAGAGAGAGCGAGAGACAGAGGAAGACAGAGAGAGAGAGGGTGAGAGAGCAGGTGTTAGAGAGAGAGAAAGAGATGGGGGAGACAAAGAGGTCATTGGGGGGAGGGAGGGATGTACCCAAAGCAATAAAGCCAGGGTTTGTTTTGGTGTCCTGATGTTAATGTAACTCGACACCCAGTCAAAACAGCCAAGGCTCGGGACTCCAATAGTAAGACTGTTTGATGGGCAAATATAAACAGTTTAGCTTGGATGCGTCCAACTGGGGACTTTAAATTGAGGAGATAGAGACACAACTTCAAAACAAATGGGAAAAGTCAGAGAAGGCGAGCAAAGACGTTCTCATATAGACGTGATATCAGCCTAAACTAGATTCTTGCAACAAAGTTCATTGTACTGTATCTCAGCAACAGTTTAATATATAGATCATTTCTACAGACGACAGGTGATGTTAAGTGTATTTCAAAATCATAATACTGTAATATAAAAAAGCCTCAGCCATTGAGATAGTATTGTAAAATGTGAAAGTCCACACCACTCCGCTAACACAGACAGACTGTTAATCAGAACCACTAGTACCCCAAACCTCACACTGTTAAAACAGACCTTTGGTTCTTTGTCCATAAAATAATCTTAATGCTCCCCCTGGGTAGGAATAATCTCCTTCAAAAATGAGAAATGTTATCCTGCATAAAGGTTAGTCCCTCTGAAACCTTTCAATGACGACGATATTAAAAATGAAAAATGGCACAGTACTTCTGACAGCGTTCGTATCCCACCATAAACATCCCCTTCTGGATAGAGTCGCTACTGTACGCTGCTATGAGCTCTTTACAAGATGTCTAACCTAGTTCTCACTAACACAATGTTGTGTAGTTGTGCCTGTTTCACACCAGGTCAGAACATGCAGTGTCTACAGTTGTATTCTCTAGTAGATAGATCAATGAATAAATATATTGAATACTACTTTCATTTCTCATAGGGAAATGTGCAGCAACATACAGGCATGCTTGACACAATATCACTGGATCTGAACGGCTTCAAATCAAATCAAATGTTATTGGTCACATACACATGGTTAGCAGATGTTATTGGTCACATGGTTAGCAGATGTTATTGGTCACATGGTTAGCAGATGTTATTGGTCACATACACATGGTTAGCAGATGTTATTGGTCACATGGTTAGCAGATGTTATTGGTCACATGGTTAGCAGATGTTATTGGTCACATACACATGGTTAGCAGATGTTATTGGTCACATACACATGGTTAGCAGATGTTATTGGTCACATACACATGGTTAGCAGATGTTATTGGTCACATACACATGGTTAGCAGATGTTATTGGTCACATGGTTAGCAGATGTTATTGGTCACATACACATGGTTAGCAGATGTTATTGGTCACATGGTTAGCAGATGTTATTGGTCACATACACATGGTTAGCAGATGTTATTAGTCACATGGTTAGCAGATGTTATTGGTCACATGGTTAGCAGATGTTATTGGTCACATGGTTAGCAGATGTTATTGGTCACATACACATGGTTAGCAGATGTTATTGGTCACATACACATGGTTAGCAGATGTTATTGGTCACATGGTTAGCAGATGTTATTGGTCACATACACATGGTTAGCAGATGTTATTGGTCACATGGTTAGCAGATGTTATTGGTCACATACACATGGTTAGCAGATGTTATTGGTCACATGGTTAGCAGATGTTATTGGTCACATGGTTAGCAGATGTTATTGGTCACATGGTTAGCAGATGTTATTGGTCACATGGTTAGCAGATGTTATTGGTCACATACACATGGTTAGCAGATGTTATTGGTCACATACACATGGTTAGCAGATGTTATTGGTCACATACACACGGTTAGCAGATGTTATTGGTCACATACACACGGTTAGCAGATGTTATTGGTCACATACACACGGTTAGCAGATGTTATTGGTCACATACACATGGTTAGAAGATGTTATTGGGAGTGTAGCTAAAAGCTTGTAAAAGCACTAGAAGTGAGGCAGCCCTCTCTGTCAACGCCATCTTTAAAAGGCTTCAGTCCATAGCCATGTTTGTATACAGCAGGAGATGGGCTTCTTTTGTAGGTCTGTGATCAATTCCACCCCCAAAATATGTCAGTCACTGACAGCAACAATTCTTATTTACAATGACGGCCTACCCCGGCCAAACCCGGAGGACGCTGGGCCAATTTTCCACCGCCCTATGGGACTCTCAATCACAGCCGGTTGTGATACAGCCTGGAATCGAACCAGGGTGTCTGTAGTGACACCTCAAGCACTGAGATGCAGTGCCTTAGACCGCTGTGCTACTCAGGAACCCTGTGTGGGTAGGCAGACCCACGAGCCACTCAGGAGCCCTGTGTGGGTAGGCAGACCCGCAAGCCACTCGGGATCCTTGTGTGGGTAGGCAGACCCGCGAACCACTCGGGAGCCCTGTGTGGGTAGGCAGACCCGCGAACCACTCGGGAGCCTTGTGTGGGTAGGCAGACCCGCGAGCCACTCGGGAGCCTTGTGTGGGTAGGCAGACCCACGAGCCACTCGGGAGCCCTGTGTGGGTACGCAGACCCGCGAGCCACTCGGGAGCCCTGTGTGGGTAGGCAGACCCACGAGCCACTCGGGAGCCCTGTGTGGGTAGGCAGACCCGCGAGCCACTCGGGAGCCCTGTGTGGGTAGGCAGACCAGCGAGCCACTCGGGAGCCCTGTGTGGGTAGGCAGACCCACGAGCCACTCGGGAGCCCTGTGTGGGTAGGCAGAGCCCTCGGGAGCCCTGTGTGGGTAGGCAGACCCACAAGCCACTCGGGAGCCCTGTGTGGGTAGGAAGACCCGCGAGCAACTCGGGAGCCCTGTGTGGGTAGGCAGACCCATGAGCCACAGTGGCCCCTCATGATGAGTTCAGATTTCTTGTGGCCCCACCCACATCAGTGTTGCCCATCCGGTCTCCAGTAAGACAACAATAGCAGACAGCAGTGTTCCCTGAGGTACATAGTGATGCCAGTCTCAGCCACATTGAACCAGCATGTGACAAGTGTGACAAGTGTCTGATGATTGACAGTTGACTGACAGAACAGTTTACCATTCTCCCCTCTCTTCCTCCCCCACCTCCTCTCCTCAGACCCCTTTCAGAAACTACACCCCTGAGGGGGGGAGCATCCTGGCAAAGGACAGACACTTTCTAACAGACATCCAAATGGAGTGGAAAGTAGTCTCTCTTTCTCTCTCTCTCTCTAGATAATGGAACCCTGAAAAGAGCTGACAGTGGAGGGAAGGAGCGAGGGAGGGGTTTTGGGGATGAGAGAGAGAAAGAATAGACAGCTCTCTTAAAAGGGAAAAGGCTCCAGAAATGAGAGGAGTCCAATTATCTACAATCACAAAATGTTGCTGTCCTTTCGGTTTCTCTTGGGCCAGACCCATATAGCTGGCGTTCCGGGCAGAGGAGTGATTGAGAAGGATGAGGCTGCAGAATCCTCAGAGGAGATAGCAGTGAATAGCAAACCATTGTGAAACGTCTCATTGGAATGATGATGCTAGTGAGGAGTAGATTTACAAAATGGTATTGGAAATCTGTCAAATACTTTCGCTATGCTTGACTGAGCTGCCTGGAGCACCGTAACCAATTGCATACTCTTAAAAATGCAAACCCTGCCTATCCGGCACAACAGGCAAATGCTCAAAGTATCTAATGTGCTCACCTTTGTATGGGACGATGGGATGAACTTTCCTGGTACACTCCAGTAGGGGTGGGAACGGACTCTCAAAGTTGACCAATGGCTGCTGGCATAGACAGAGTGGCAGGCAGAGGAGCAGCAGTAGACCAACGGGAGGAAGGGACACAACCTCCCACAGAGACGTCGCCATGGTTACGGGGCCAACCACGCCCACCATACCTCTAACTGGTCCTCACAGGACACACCTGAGGGAGGAAGGACAGAGCTGTCAGTCAAACATACACATGGCCAATGACGATTGATAATAACATACAGACAGCCAATCACCACTTAGACAGTAAAGTGCAGCGAAAGACAACTAGAACGACATTGTCTTCTGTATAAAATGTATTTGAGCTTTTAGATATTTTTACTCCTTGAAAGAAATGGGAACTAAAGGTAGAAAGAGCAGTGTGTCAGCTGAACACCACAGACCATAGATAATAATGTTTTACCTCTATGACAGAATAGATCCATTTAACAAATCTGATCATTTCATTTAAACCTTTAGTGACCCCAAGCCTTCCTGACCCCTGGGACTTGTACTTTTGACTGTTTCATGGGCTGGCCAATTGATACCTGTCTAGTGTGCTGACATTGTGCAGAGCTGGAGTGAGTGGCCACCAACGCTGACCCAAATGACATTAGCGGGGTCAAAGGTTATAGCAACGCAACAGTAATTGAGCTACTCCCCCTATCCCAAACCCCAACATGCAAACTTATCCTGTCATTACTGATACTCACACACATTCATTCAAATGAAGACAGACATGCAGGGGTTGAGGGAACAGTGTGTGGTATGAAGCTAGACAAGCAGGGGTTGAGGGAACAGTGTGTGGTATGAAGATAGATATGCAGGGGTTGAGGGAACAGTGTGTGGTATGAAGATAGATATGCAGGGCTTCAGGGAACAGTGTGTGGTATGAAGATAGATATGCAGGGGTTGAGGGAACAGTGTGTGGTATGAAGATAGATATGCAGGGCTTCAGGGAACAGTGTGTGAAGTATGAAGATAGATATGCAGGGCTTCAGGGAACAGTGTGTGTGTGGTATGAAGATAGATATGCAGGGGTTGATGAAGGAACAGGGGTTGAGGGAACAGTGTGGTATGAAGATAGATATGCAGGGGGTTGAGGGAACAGGGGTTGAGGGAACAGTGTGTGGTATGAAGATAGATATGCAGGGCTTCAGGGAACAGTGTGTGGTATGAAGATAGATATGCAGGGGTTGAGGGAACAGTGTGTGGTATGAAGATAGATATGCAGGGCTTCAGGGAACAGTGTGTGGTATGAAGATAGATATGCAGGGCTTCAGGGAACAGTGTGTGGTATGAAGATAGATATGCAGGGGTTGAGGGAACAGTGTGTGGTATGAAGATAGATATGCAGGGGTTGAGGGAACAGTGTGTGGTATGAAGATAGATATGCAGGGGTTGAGGGAACAGTGTGTGGTATGAAGATAGATAAGCAGGGGTTGAGGGAACAGTGTGTGGTATGAAGATAGATATGCAGCGGGGCAGTGTGTGGTATGAAGATAGATTGCAGGGAACAGTGTGTGGTATGAAGATAGATATGCAGGGTTGAGGGAACAGTGTGTGGTATGAAGATAGATATGCAGGGGTTGAGGGAACAGTGTGTGGTGTGTGCAGGGTATTAAGATAGATATGCAGGGCTTCAGGGAACAGTGTGTGGTCCACCTTAATCCCCTTTAGCCGATAGAATAAGAGAACAATGACCTATTTTCATAGAGTAGAATAGATTAGTATAGAATAGTTTACAATATAATAGTTTAGTATAGAATAGTTTACAATAAAATAGTTTAGTATAGAATAGTTCAGTATAGAATAGTTTATTATAGAATAGTATAGTGTAGAATAGATTAGTATAGAATAGGTTAGTATAGAAAAGTTTAGTATAGAATCGTTTAGTTTAGTATAGAATAGTTTACATTAAAATAGTTTAGTATAGAATAGTTTAGAATAGAATAGTATAGTTTATTATAGAATAGTTTATTATAGAATAGTTTAGTGTAGAATAGATTAGTATAGAATAGTTTACAATATAAAAGTTTAGTTTAGAATAGTTTACAATAAAATAGTTCAGTATAGAATAGTTTAGTATAGAATAGTTCAGTATAGAATAGTTTATTATAGAATAGTATAGTGTAGAATAGATTAGTATAGAATAGGTTAGTATAGTATAGAATAGTTTAGTATAGAATCGTTTAGTTTAGTATAGAAAAGTTTAGTATAGAATAGAATACCGGAGCACCAAGTCTAGGACCAAAAGGCACTTAAACAGCTTCTACCCCCAAGCCATTAGAGTGCTGAACAGTTCATAAAATCACCACCGGACAATTTACATTCACCCCCCTCCCTTTTGTACACTGCTGCTACTCGCTGTTTGTTTGTTACCTATGCATAGTCACTTCACCCCAACTACATGTACAGATTACCTCAACTAGCCTGTACCCCCGCACACTGACTCGGTACAGGTGCCCCCTGTATATACCCCCCACACTGACTCGGTACAGGTGCCCCCTGTATATACCCCCGTACACTGACTCGGTACAGGTGCCCCCTGTATATAGCCTCATTACTGTTATTCTTATTGTGTTACTTTTTATTATTACCTTATTTTAGTCTACATCGTAAATATTTTCTTCTTCTGACATTCTTCTTCTGTTCTGCTCCCAACACCCCCAAGACAGACAGACTCAAACATTTACACTACATCTGTTACTGTAAACTTCTGGTGTAGTTATTCAACCGTGTGTCTCTCCTGCATGTTGTGGGCACAGATGTGGAACCCTCCTTCCTCTTTAAAGATGTGGAGCAAGTGAAGGGAGAAGGAAGCATCAAGCGTAGGTTGCTGCAGTCCTAAACATCTGGCCCTAGCTAGCTGCTCACAGCAGCCTCAGAGACCACTGGAGTTGGCAACTTGGCACAAGTCCAGTCTAAAACCATCTGGGTGCTTAATGCCCCACTATCACCATGGGCATCAGCAGATGTTGGCACACACACTGTACTGTACATCACTGAGGAAAACACACACACACAATCGTGCTTGCACATGGACACACACACACACAGCTGGCAGGCAGGCATGCTCCTTTTCACATTCCCTCTCTCCCCAATGTCCTTGTTGTAGTGCTGAAGGACAGGAGAGTTTTTAACAAAGTAAAGTTGATCATTAATGTTGGCAGTGAACCATAAGAGGCGTTCAGCCACAACTGTAATGACTTGATGTTTGGGCGCCAAGCAGCTGCCAGGGGTGTGTGTGTGTGTGTGTACATGATCAGAGTCAGGTATCTTGGATGAGAGAAGGGAGGGTCTCCTTCTGTTGATTATGGCAGTAGATACAGTAGGTTGTCATGGTAACAATATCTATTGCTGATGGAGATGATTAGTGGTGTGGATGATTATGAACAGATGCATTTTTTTATAGAGTGTCTTAATTAGGAGTTTGTGATGTAGCCTATACATGTTGTACACTGAGGGTACAAAACATTAGGAACACCTTCCTAATATTGATTAACAAAACATTAGGAACACCTTCCTAATATTGATTAACAAAACATTAGGAACACCTTCCTAATATTGATTAACAAAACATTAGAAACACCTTCCTAATATTGATTAACAAAACATTAGGAACACCTTCCTAATATTGATTAACAAAACATTAGGAACACCTTCCTAATATTGATTAACAAAACATTAGGAACACCTTCCTAATATTGATTAACAAAACATTAGGAACACCTTCCTAATATTGATTAACAAAACATTAGGAACACCTTCCTAATATTGATTAACAAAACATTAGAAACACCTTCCTAATATTGATTAACAAAACATTAGGAACACCTTCCTAATATTGATTAACAAAACATTAGAAACACCTTCCTAATATTGATTAACAAAACATTAGGAACACCTTCCTAATATTGATTAACAAAACATTAGGAACACCTTCCTAATATTGATTAACAAAACATTAGGAACATCTTCCTAATATTGATTAACAAAACATTAGGAACACCTTCCTAATATTGAGTTGCACCCCCTTTTGCCCTCAGAACAGCCTCAATTCGTCAGGGCATGGACTCTGCAAGGTGTTGAAAGTGTTCCACAGGGAAGCCGGCTCGTGTTGACACCAACGGTGTCACGACTTCCACCGAAGTCGTCTCCTCTCCTTGTTCCGGCAGCGTTCAGGCTGTCGACGTCACCGGCTTTCTAGCCATCGCCGCTCCATTTCTCATACATCCATTTGTTTTGTCTTGTTCCATGACACACCTGGTTTTAATTCCAGAATTACTGCATGTATTTAGGCCTCTGTTCCCCACCATGTCTTTGTGTGTAATTGTTTATTGTTATGTGGATTCTGTCAGGCGCTATACTTTTGCTATGTTCCGTGTTTTTGGCACGTTGTTGTTCTTATGTGCTGTCGTTTTTGGACTGGATTTAAAGTGTGCCTGTTTCTTACACTCTGTGGAACCCAGACACAGTCAAAACCCTCCTACCACCCAGCCAGCAATAAATCAATCATGCAACACAACTTTGATTATAGGCTTTACTCCAGGCCCTCTGTTGTCTCTAATTGGCCTTTGGAGTCCTGACCAGGCAAGTTACTCATTAAACTGCTGCCCTACACACTGTGTGCATCCCAAATGGCACCCTATTCCCTATAGAGTGCACTACCTTGGACCAGAGCCCATGGCACACAGTCCTGAAGAACCATGAATCAAACTGGACAATAGAGGCTAGTAGTCCGTGTCACAGTCTCACAGCTGGGCAACTTCTAGCCAATGACTCTCCACCAGTTATGAATAGATGTTAGATCTCAGCAGTGGTGGAAAAACTACTCAATTGTCATACTTGAGTAGAAGTAAAGATACCTTGATAGAAAATGACTCAAGTAAAAGTGAAAGTCACCCAGTAAAATACTACTTGAGTAAAAGTCTATAAGTATTTGGTTTTAAAATATATTTAAGTATCAAAAGTCAATTAAATTGCTCAAATGTACTTAAGTATCAAAAGTAAAATTATATTTTTTATTGAGACGGATAGCCAAGGGCACACTACAAAACTGATTTACAAAGAAGCATTTCTGTTTAGTGAGTCCACTAGGTCAGAAGCATTAGGGATGACCAGGGATGTTCTCTGTTTAGTGAGTCCACTAGGTCAGAAGCATTAGGGATGACCAGGGATGTTCTCTGTTTAGTGAGTCCACTAGGTCAGAAGCATTAGGGATGACCAGGGATGTTCTCTGTTTAGTGAGTCCACTAGGTCAGAAGCATTAGGGATGACCAGGGATGTTCTCTGTTTAGTGAGTCCACTAGGTCAGAAGCATTAGGGATGACCAGGGATGTTCTCTGTTTAGTGAGTCCACTAGGTCAGAAGCATTAGGGATGACCAGGGATGTTCTCTGTTTAGTGAGTCCACTAGGTCAGAAGCATTAGGGATGACCAGGGATGTTCTCTGTTTAGTGAGTCCACTAGGTCAGAAGCATTAGGGATGACCAGGGATGTTCTGTTTAGTGAGTCCACTAGGTCAGAAGCATTAGGGATGACCAGGGATGTTCTCTGTTTAGTGAGTCCACTAGGTCAGAAGCATTAGGGATGACCAGGGATGTTCTCTGTTTAGTGAGTCCACTAGGTCAGAAGCATTAGGGATGACCAGGGATGTTCTCTGTTTAGTGAGTCCACTAGGTCAGAAGCATTAGGGATGACCAGGGATGTTCTCTGTTTAGTGAGTCCACTAGGTCAGAAGCATTAGGGATGACCAGGGATGTTCTCTGTTTAGTGAGTCCACTAGGTCAGAAGCATTAGGGATGACCAGGGATGTTCTCTGTTTAGTGAGTCCACTAGGTCAGAAGCATTAGAGATGACCAGGGATGTTCTCTGTTTAGTGAGTCCACTAGGTCAGAAGCATTAGGGATGACCAGGGATGTTCTCTGTTTAGTGTGTGAATTGGACCCTTTTCCTGTCAAAATGTAAATAAGTACATTATTTTCTTTAGGAATGTAGTGAAGTAAAAGTTGCCAAAAATATGAATAGTAAAGTGGAGTACGAATACCCCTAAAAACTACTTAAGTAATATTTTTACTTAACTACTTTACACCACTGGATCTCAGTATGGAGAAGTGTTTAGGCTTCTAGCCAATGGCTCTCCACCAGTTAGAGAGAGAGAATAGCAGTAGTTCAGAGCTCATGATTGACTCCAGACAGGGGAGAGTAGGGGCTGGTCCAGACAGACAGGGGAGAGTAGGGGCTGGTCCAGACAGACAGGGGAGAGTAGGGGCTGGTCCAGACAGACAGGGGGAGAGTAGGGGCTGGTCCAGACAGACAGGGGAGAGTAGGGGCTGGTCCAGACAGACAGGGGAGAGTAGGGGCTGGTCCAGACAGACAGGGGAGAGTAGGGGCTGGTCCAGACAGACAGGAGAGAGTAGGGGCTGGTCCAGACAGACAGGGGAGAGTAGGGGCTGGTCCAGACAGACAGGGAGAGTAGGGGCTGGTCCAGACAGACAGGGAGAGTAGGGGCTGGTCCAGACAGACAGGGGAGAGTAGGGGCTGGTCCAGACAGACAGGGGAGAGTAGGGGCTGGTCCAGACAGACAGGGGAGAGTAGGGGCTGGTCCAGACAGACAGGGGAGAGGGGGCTGGTCCAGACAGACAGGAGAGAGTAGGGGCTGGTCCAGACAGACAGGGGAGTGTAGGGGCTGGTCCAGACAGACAGGGGAGAGTAGGGGCTGGTCCAGACAGACAGGAGAGAGTAGGGGCTGGTCCAGACAGACAGGGGAGAGTAGGGGCTGGCCCAGACAGACAGGAGAGAGTAGGGGCTGGTCCAGACAGACAGGAGAGAGTAGGGGCTGGTCCAGACAGACAGGAGAGAGTAGGGGCTGGTCCAGACAGACAGGGGAGAGTAGGGGCTGGCCCAGACAGACAGGGGAGAGTTGGGGCTGGTCCAGACAGACAGGAGGGAGTAGGGGCTGGTCTGATAGGAGGGTGTCTGTAGCTGTAACCCTAACACCCACACACCTTCCCCACACACACACACACCCTCCACGTCTTCTAATGAGCGTTACCCGTTCTCCTCTGGCCTGCCACAGACTCTCTCCAGACCCCCTAAAGTCAGGTCTGTATTGACCATGTCTAATCCACCTCAATGGCCCAGACCCACAAAATCCCTCTAAAGCCTACTCCCAAACCAGGGGTGGCATCTCTAGAGCCCTCTATGATCCCGCTCCATTCAGATATGAGCCTGAACCAAAGAGAGGAAGAGAGAGTGAAAGAGACGGGGAGGGAGGAGAAAACATCTCAAAGAAGAAGACAGAGAACAATGTGTTGTAAAAGCACATAAAGGTCCTTTATACGGATGCCAAGTCCTTTTATGGACGTATCAAATGTGATCATCTGTGAAAGATGAGACAGTCTAACTACTGGGTAGAGCGAGAGATGATGTGTCAACCATGGTGAAAACCCCCTGATGGAAGGAGTGGATAAATGCTGCGTTGGTGGCCTGTCTGGGACAGCCGTGGGACTACAGTACTGTATATACTGGAACAATGAGGATGTGCTGCTAAAAGGGGCTTAATGACCAACAAACAGCATGTTTAAAGTCAACGCTTAAAGAAGGATTCGTAAACCCTTTATAAGGCCTTCGTAGATGCTTCGCAAATGTTTTATAAGCAAAGTCACACTATATAACAGGCGTTAAGGATATATCTGGATATGTGGCATAACACTTTTCCCCATATTTTACATAACATTTATTGATGAATGATCTGTGATACATTTGTGAATTTCTTAAAAAGGTTTTTAAATGGTTGCTTGGTTAAAGTGGGACCACAACTTTTACATGGAATGACAAGGCACTCTCTCTGGAGAGGGAGCAGAGCAAGGCATGATGGCAGACAGAATCTATCCCCCCTTTCTCTCACAGCCAGGAGATGCTTTACATGTTTTTGGCCAATGAAAGTCTAGACACAACAACTACCACACCATACTGGCAGTTCCTAGAAATGTGTCTTGTTAAAGGTTTCAGAATGTCAACTATTTCACTTATGGCTAATTCACAGAGAAGTGTTCCTTCTATCAATCTATTACTAACATTGTAACTACATTAGCACTTGGTTGTACAGGGGTTTCAGCAGACTCTGAACTAATGCCTCATTTGGAAAATTAAATGTTGGCTTTATGGACAAAACGGAATGGAATTAAAAGGATTTGGAGATCAACAAATAGCAAGGACCTGGAGTGAAGTTTGAATTAAAAGGATTTGGAGATCAACAAATAGCAAGGACCTGGAGTGAAGTTTGAAGAAAAAGTATAAATCTGATATACCAGTCAATGTGTGTGATATTACACCACAATATACACCATTATGCTGCTACCTTTATACACCATTATACTGCTACCTTTATACACCATTATGCTGCTCTCATTATACACCATTATTCTGCTACCTTTATACACCATTGTGCTGCTACCTTTATACACCATTATGCTGCTACCTTTATACACCATTATGCTGCTCTCATTATACACCATTTTGCTGCTACCTTTATACACCATTATGCTGCTACCTTTATACACCATTATGCTGCTACCTTTATACACCATTATGCTGCTACCTTTATACACCATTATGCTGCTACCTGTATACACCATTATGCTGCTCTCATTATACACCATTATGCTGCTACCTTTATACACCATTATGCTGCTCTCATTATACACCATTATGCTGCTCTCATTATACACCATTATGCTGCTACCTTTATACACCATTATGCTGCTCTCATTATACACCATTATGCTGCTACCTTTATACACCATTATGCTGCTACCTTTATACACCATTATGCTGCTCTCACTATACACCATTATTCTGCTACCTTTATACACCATTATGCTGCTACCTTTATACACCATTATGCTGCTACCTTTATACACCATTATGCTGCTCTCATTATACACCATTTTGCTGCTACCTTTATACACCATTATGCTGCTACCTTTATAGACCATTATGCTGCTACCTTTATACACCATTATGCTGCTACCTTTATACACCATTATGCTGCTCTCATTATACACCATTATGCTGCTACCTTTATACACCATTATGCTGCTCTCATTATACACCATTATGCTGCTCTCATTATACACCATTATGCTGCTACCTTTATACACCATTATGCTGCTCTCATTATACACCATTATGCTGCTACCTTTACACACCATTATGCTGCTACCTTTATACACCATTATGCTGCTCTCATTATACACCATTATTCTGCTACCTTTATACACCATTATGCTGCTACCTTTATACACCATTATGCTGCTACCTTTATACACCATTATGCTGCTACCTTTATACACCATTATGCTGCTCTCATTATACACCATTTTGCTGCTACCTTTATACACCATTATGCTGCTACCTTTATACACCATTATGCTGCTACCTTTATACACCATTATGCTGCTACCTTTATACACCATTATGCTGCTCTCATTATACACCATTATGCTGCTCTCATTATACACCATTATGCTGCTACCTTTATACACCATTATGCTGCTACCTTTATACACCATTATGCTGCTACCTTCATACACCATTATGCTGCTACCATTATACACCATTATGCTGCTACCATTATACACCATTATGCTGCTACCTTTATACACCATTATGCTGCTACCTTCATACACCATTATGCTGCTACCATTATACACCATTATGCTGCTCTCATTATACACCATTATGCTGCTACCTTTATACACCATTATGCTGCTACCTTTATACACCATTATGATCATATATTTTGGTCATGGCTCCCTTGAAAAATAGATTCCTATCGCAATGATAATAAATAAATACAATGCGCTTCTCATAATGAAAACTCTTTATGAGACCAAAACACTACGTTTTCCTGAATGTTTCCTGAATAAAAAACAAAAGAACTAATTGTATTCACTTCAATTATTCACTAATTGTATTCACTTAATTGTATTATTCAGAAAAAACAAAAAAAAGTATTCACACTTAGATACTTACATGGACAAAACAAGTATACACTTAGATACTTACATGGACAAAACAAGTATACACTTAGATACTTACATGGACAAAACAAGTATACACTTAGATACTTACATGGACAAAACAAGTATACACTTAGATACTTACATGGACAAAACAAGTAAACAACTTCTGTTCTCCAGTCCCAGTCCAGGCTCCAGTGGCCTGTGTTCTCCAGTCCCAGTCCAGGCTCCAGTGGCCTGTGTTCTCCAGTCCCAGTCCAGGCTCCAGTGGCCTGTGTTCTCCAGTCCCAGTCCAGGCTCCAGTGGCCTGTGTTCTCCAGTCCCAGTCCAGGCTCCAGTGGCCTGTGTTCTCCAGTCCCAGTCCAGGCTCCAGTGGCCTGTGTTCTCCAGTCCCAGTCCAGGCTCCAGTGGCCTGTGTTCTCCAGTCCCAGTCCAGGCTCCAGTGGCCTGTGTTCTCCAGTCCCAGTCCAGGCTCCAGTGGCCTGTGTTCTCCAGTCCCAGTCCAGGCTCCAGTGGCCTGTGTTCTCCAGTCCCAGTCCAGGCTCCAGTGGCCTGTGTTCTCCAGTCCCAGTCCAGGCTCCAGTGGCCTGTGTTCTCCAGTCCCAGTCCAGGCTCCAGTGGCCTGTGTTCTCCAGTCCCAGTCCAGGCTCCAGTGGCCTGTGTTCTCCAGTCCCAGTCCAGGCTCCAGTGGCCTGCTACTAACTGCTCTTTCCCCAGATGTTTCCCTGTGAATCACCAGTGTGTAAGTCTTTATTGATTTCCTGCCCTGACCTGTTGTGTTCTGTTGTTCCCTGTAATGCTGTAGCTAAACACTGGCCTGTGAGGTCTCTCCTCACACTCACTCTGTCCCGGCTAAAAGGCTGCTCCTACTGGCAGGCTCCCACGACTAGTCGCTGTTTTTACTCAACCTAACATTCTACATGCTGGCAAGGTGTCTGTTTAAAACCACATAAACAACATTACTTTGCTAATCTGAACAGTGAGTGGAGTAGGATCATTTATTCATTATTTCCTTAAGAAAGCAGGGAGCCTCGTCTCTGCTGGACAGGGACAACAGAGTACCCTTTCCATATCCACACCATTAATATCAAGCAACATCTTCAAGACACACATTTACATGACAACAATGAGATGAATCAGTGAGATATTAATGATATATGGTACTTTAGAAACTGGGTGGTTTGAGCCCTGAATTCTGATTGGCTGAAAGCCATGGTATATCACACCGTATACCACGGGTATGTCAAAACGTTTAGTTTTACTGCTCTAATTACGTTGGTAACCAACTTAATATAGCAATAAGGCTCCTCTGGGGTTTGTGATATATGGCCAATATACCACGGCTAAGGTCTGTGTCCAGGCACTCCACATTGCATCGAGACTACGAACAGCCCTTAGCCATGGTATATTGTCCCTATACCACACCTCCTCGGGACTTATTGCTTAAGTATATGATAGGGCTAAGACTGTGAATGTTGTATCAGAGAGTATGCAGTGTTATACAATGGGTGGGTCTAATCCTGGATGTTGATTGGTTAAAACCGCATTCCAGCCGGTGTCTATTCCACAAGTTACCACCGGCTAAATCTATGATGTTGAAATGCCTATTTACTCTGTTCCATCTGACTGTGCAGTCCACTGTCTCATCATCCCAGCCAGGCAATTTATATACTAGATCTACCCTGTAAAAAAGATCTAGACATTATCTCCCATTTCTTTTAGACTAACATTTGGTTTTCAACAGCGGAGATTTGTAATAAACTTGCTGTCTGTCTCTCTGACATTTCCAACATTGTTTCAATATTGAAATTCGATCTACAGGTAAACTAGGGTAATGAATATGTCGGGAGTCGGGACGAGACAGACAGACTGACAGCTTTTCTCAGCCAGCTGAAATCATGAATCAGGAACATTTCTATGGATATATACAAAGAAATACAGTTAGTTTGCTGTCATTCCAGCTTCAGTTTGAAGTGATTGTGTTAGCTGTGTAGTTGGCTAGCTCCTCTGAACAGTGTCCTGGAGAGAGAGCAAATGTTCTATGCCAGGCGAAATTTCTCATCATTAGCTCATTGTTATAGATGTACTCAAATAAAATCACTAGACAACAGCTTAAACAAACGCAAACTTTGCTATTATTCTAGCTGCACGTGACTGTGTTCGCCGAATTTGGCTAGCTAGCAAGCAAAGGTATAAGAACATTGCCAGCCATCATTAGAACAAACAACTCCATAGATTTAGAACAAAGAAACTTAACGACTGGGTCAGGCAAACGAACCGTGTCGGGACCATATATCATGGAAGGATCAAATAGTACGAATTACATTCATCAAAATAATGTTTTTAATGAAAATATGTCAGTCATTATTTGAATATGTCGGTAACCCGTAGTATAAAAGTGAAAATGGGGAGGGGGGTTCAATGTAAATTGTCCGGTGGCAATTTTTATGAATTGTTCAGCACTCTAATGGCTTGGGGGTAGATGCTGTTAATGAGCCTTTTGGTCCTAGACTTGGCGCTCCAGTACCGCTTGCCGTGAGGTAGCAGAGAAAACAGTCTCTAACTTAACTAGAAATTATAATTTTTCAACGCCGATACCGATTAATCGGCCGATTGAAAAAAAATGTATTTGTAATAATGACAATTACAACAATACTGAATGAACACTTATTTTAACTTAATATAATACATCAATAAAATCAATTTAGACTCAAATAAATAATGAAATATGTTCAATTTGGTTTAAATAATGCAAAAACAAAGTGTTGGAGAAGAAAGTAAAAGTGCAATATGTGTCATGTAAGAAAGCTAACGTTTAAGTTCCTTGCTCAGAACATGAGAACATATGAAAGCTGGTGGTTCCTTTTAACATGAGTCTTCAATAATCCCAGGTAAGAAGTTTTAGGTTGTAGTTATTATAGGAATTATAGGACTATTTCTCTCTATACCATTTGTATTTCATTAACCTTTGACTATTGGATGTTCTTATAGGCACTTTAGTATTGCCAGTGTAACAGTATAGCTTCCGTCCCTCTCCTCGCTCCTACCTGGGCTCGAACCAGGAACACATCGACAACAGCCACCCTCGAAGCAGCGTTACCCATGCAGAGCAAGGGGAACAACCACTCCAAGTCTCAGTTTGAAACGCTATTAGCGCGCACCCCGCTAACTAGCTAGCCATTTCACATCGGTTACACCAGCCTAATCTCGGGAGTTGATAGGTTTGAAGTCATAAACAGCTCAATGCTTGAAGCTTGCGAAGAGCTGCTGTCAAACGCACGAAAGTGCTGTTTGAATGAATGCTTACGAGCCTGCTTCTGTGTATTGATTTTAAGAAATGCATTGATGTTTATGGTTAGGTACACATTGGAGCAACGACAGTCCTTTTTCGCGAATACACACTGCATCGATTATGTGCAACGCAGGACATGCTAGATAAACTAGTAATATCATCAACCATGTGGAGTTAACTAGTGATTATGATTGATTGATTGATTGATTGTTTTTATAAGATAAGTTTAATGCTAGCTGGCAACCTACCTTGGCTTACTGCATTCTCGTAACAGGCAGGCTCCTCGTGGAGTGCAATGTAATCAGGTGGTTAGAGCGTTGGACTAGTTAACTGTAAAGTTGCAAGATTGAATCCCGAGCTGACAAGGTAAAAATCTGTCGTTCTGCCCCTGAACGAGGAAGTTAACCCACTGTTCATAGGCCGTCATTGAAAATAAGAATGTGTTCTTAACTGACTTGCCTAGTTATATAAAGAATAAATAAAGGTGTAAAAAATCAAATAAAAAAAGGCCAAATTCGTGTTCAAAAACACCGGTTTCCGAAAACTTGAAATGGGCCCTAATTAATTGGCCATTCCGATTAATCGGTCAACCTCTACACTTAACTATGTCATTTCTCATCTGGGACATCATGCCACATCAATAGTACATTTAAGTGTTTCAAAATATCGAGGAATAACAGCCAAAAGCAACGTACAGATAGATATAAGATCTCAATTTGACCAGTGTCTCACAGCAGGAAAATACTGATGCAGCAACAGGGTGATCAAATTAAGATCCTACATCTATACATGCCTCCCATTCAAGCCTTTATGTACCTTCCACGAAAACCTACAATACAGCAAAACAGCATGATATCTTCTGTCTTTTTGACTTCTAAAGGCTTGATGCAAGTCTCTATCTACCTTGTGCTTCAGAGTGGTACAGCTGAGCCTGGATAATGGTCCCTGTCTCCCTGAGTCCCTGCATCCCTGTCTCCCTGAGTCCCTGGTCCCTGAGTCCCTGTCTCCCTGAGGCCCTGTCTCCCTGGTCCCTGAGTCCCTGTCTCCCTGAGTCCCTGTCTCCCTGAGGCCCTGTCTCCCTGGTCCCTGAGTCCCTGTCTCCCTGAGTCCCTGCATCCCTGTCTCCCTGAGTCCCTGGTCCCTGAGTCCCTGTCTCCCTGAGTCCCTGTCTCCCTGGTCCCTGAGTCCCTGTCTCCCTGAGTCCCTGTCTCCCTGGTCCCTGTCTGAGTCCCTGTCTCCCTGTCTCCCTGAGTCTCCCTGGTCCCTGAGTCCCTGTCTCCCTGAGTCCCTGGTCCCTGTCTCCCTGAGTCCCTGGTCCCTGAGTCCCTGTCTCCTGAGTCCCTGTCTCCCTGAGTCCCTGTCTCCCTGAGTCTGGTCCCTGTCTCCCTGAGTCCCTGTCTCCCTGGTCCCTGAGTCCCTGTCTCCCTGGTCCCTGAGTCCCTGTCTCCCTGAGTCCCTGTCTCCCTGAGTCCCTGTCTCCCGAGTCCCTGTCTCCCTGGTCCCTGTCTCCCCGAGTCCCTGTCTCCCTGGTCCCTGAGTCCCTGTCTCTCTGAGTCCCTGTCTCTCTGAGTCCCTGTCTCTCTGAGTCCCTGGTCCCTGAGTCACTGCATCCCTGAGTCACTGCATCCCTGGTCTCCCTGGTCCCAGAGTCCCTCAGCTAATGGCTGCTATCAGGCAGAAGAGAGAGCATTCAGCCCAGGATTCAGACTGACACCTTCCTACTGTGACTGTATCCCAAAGGGCACCATGACCCAACATCAGCATCTAAGGTCAACCTCACCCTACACCGTTGGCTACAGTGTGAGAGGCAGGTCATTGTGTGGGTGGGTCACTGTGCCCCTTCTCCAACAGAGAGAATGACCTGGACTCTGGAGGCCGAAGGCCCTGGCTGCAACCTGCTGGGTGCTCAGCAGTTGTGAACTTGTGATGATTAATGAACCAACTAGTACTGCCATTCAATTGCTGAACTTGCCTTTGTTACTAAAAGAGCTCTGGCTGTGAAAGGGGGCAGAGAGAGAGAGACAGACAGACAGACAGAGGCACAGAGGGGCAGAGAGAGGCACAGAGGGGCAGAGAGCGGCAGACCCAGGCGAGGCCCAATGTTCTGACCGCTTTGTTCGTTGACTTGAATAGGGGAACAGGTGTCGGCTCCCTCCAGTTTTTTTTTGTACTGAATGACGGCAACTTCTTGACACGTAAATGACGCAATTACAAGGGGACTGAGGCTGGGTAATTGGGTAGCAGATTGACAGGGGTTTCGCCCCAATCAGACCTGTGTTCAAATAGTGTTTGTTTTCTTTCAAATGCTGTGAGGGTTTGATTGAGCCTCCCTGGAGATGCCAGATGGATGGGGTTTGCAGTGTGCTCTTTTGGGACTATTTTGTTAGTTACATTGCGCCAGGCAAGCTCAATCAAGCACAGCTAAAGTATTTAAAAGAAAACAAATACTATTTGAAGCCAGGTCTGTTGCCGATCCAAATCACACACACACACACACACACACACACACACACACACACACACACACACACACACACACACACACACACACACACACACACACACACTCTGTGGCAGGGCTTTACATGGGATTATGAGAGTGTGTGACAGCTCTGTGAGGGTGCCTCTGTGTTTCCCACACTCCCCGGGGAGAACCCCACTGTCCTGGAGAAGGACTGTACTACCACGTGGCTGTGTACCCCACCAGACATGCCACCAGGGGTCTTTTCACAGTCCCCAGGCCCAGAACAAATTCCACGAAACGTACAGTATTATACAGAGCCATGAGGGCATGGAACTCCCTTCCATCTTATATACAGTATTATACAGAGCCATGAGTACATGGAACTCCCTTCCATCTTATATACAGTATTACACAGAGACATGAGGGCATGGAACTCCCTTCCATCTTATATACAGTATTATACAGAGACATGAGGGCATGGAACTCCCTTCCATCTTATATACAGTATTATACAGAGACATGAGGGCATGGAACTCCCTTCCATCTTATATACAGTATTATACAGTATTATACAGAGACATGAGGGCATGGAACTCCCATCTTATATAGAGTATTATACAGTATTATACAGAGGCATGGGGGCATGGAACTCCCTTCCATCTTATATACAGTATTATACAGTATTATACAGAGCCATGAGGGCATGGAACTCCCTTCCATCTTATATACAGTATTATACAGAGCCATGAGGGCATGGAACTCCCTTCCATCTTATATACAGTATTATACAGATTACCAGATGAGCGCATGGAACTCCCTTCCATCTACAGTATTATACAGTATTATACAGAGACATGAGGGCATGGAACTCCCCATCTTATATACAGTATTATACAGTATTATACAGAGGCATGAGGGCATGGAACTCCCTTCCATCTTATATACAGTATTATACAGAGACATGAGGGCATGGAACTCCCTTCCATCTTATATACAGTATTATACAGAGCCATGAGGGCATGGAACTCCCTTCCATCTTATATACAGTATTATACAGTATTATACAGAGGCATGGGGGCATGGAACTCCCTTCCATCTTATATACAGTATTATACAGAGACATGAGGGCATGGAACTCCCTTCCATCTTATATACAGTATTATACAGTATTATACAGAGCCATGAGGGCATGGAACTCCCTTCCATCTTATATACAGTATTATACAGTATTATACAGAGACATGAGGGCATGGAACTCCCTTCCATCTTATATACAGTATTATACAGTATTATACAGAGGCATGGGGGCATGGAACTCCCTTCCATCTTATATACAGTATTATACAGAGACATGAGTACATGGAACTCCCTTCCATCTTATATACAGTATTATACAGTATTATACAGAGACATGAGTACATGGAACTCCCTTTCAACTTATATACAGTATTATACAGAGACATGAGTACATGGAACTCCCTTCCATCTTATATACAGTATTATACAGTATTATACAGAGGCATGAGCGCATGGAACTCCCTTCCATCTTATATACAGTATTATACAGTATTATACAGAGACATGAGGGCATGGAACTCCCTTCCATCTTATATACAGTATTATACAGTATTATACAGAGGCATGGGGGCATGGAACTCCCTTCCATCAGTATTATACAGTTATATACAGTATTATACAGTATTATACATGAGGGCATGGAACTCCCTTCCATCTTATATACAGTATTATACAGAACATGAGTACATGGAACTCCCTTCCATCTTATATACAGTATTATACAGAGACATGAGGGCATGGAACTCCCTTCCATCTTATATACAGTATTATACAGAGACATGAGGGCATGGAACTCCCTTCCATCTTATATACAGTATTATACAGTATTATACAGAGACATGAGGGCATGGAACTCCCTTCCATCTTATATACAGTATTATACAGAGACATGAGTGCATGGAACTCCCTTCCATCTTATATACAGTATTATACAGTATTATACAGAGACATGAGGGCATGGAACTCCCTTCCATCTTATATACAGTATTATACAGAGACATGAGGGCATGGAACTCCCTTCCATCTTATATACAGTATTATACAGTATTATACAGAGACATGAGTACATGGAACTCCCTTCCATCTTATATACAGTATTATACAGTATTATACAGAGACATGAGGGCATGGAACTCCCTTCCATCTTATATACAGTATTATACAGTATTATACAGAGACATGAGTACATGGAACTCCCTTCCATCTTATATACAGTATTATACAGAGACATGAGGGCATGGAACTCCCTTCCATCTTATATACAGTATTATACAGTATTATACAGAGACATGAGGGCATGGAACTCCCTTCCATCTTATATACAGTATTATACAGAACCATGAGGGCATGGAACTCCCTTCCATCTTATATACAGTATTATACAGAGACATGAGGGCATGGAACTCCCTTTCATCTTATATAGAGTATTATACAGAGACATGAGTACATGGAACTCCCTTCCATCTTATATACAGTATTATACAGTATTATACAGAGGCATGGGGGCATGGAACTCCCTTCCATCTTATATACAGTATTATACAGAGACATGAGTACATGGAACTCCCTTCCATCTTATATACAGTATTATACAGTATTATACAGAGACATGAGTACATGGAACTCCCTTTCATCTTATATACAGTATTATACAGAGACATGAGTACATGGAACTCCCTTCCATCTTATATACAGTATTATACAGTATTATACAGAGGCATGGGGGCATGGAACTCCCTTCCATCTTATATACAGTATTATACAGAGCCATGAGCGCATGGAACTCCCTTCCATCTTATATACAGTATTATACAGAGGCATGGGGGCATGGAACTCCCTTCCATCTTATATACAGTATTATACAGAGCCATGAGCGCATGGAACTCCCTTCCATCTTATATACAGTATTATACAGAGCCATGAGTACATGGAACTCCCTTCCATCTTATATACAGTATTATACAGTATTATACAGAGCCATGAGCGCATGGAACTCCCTTCCATCTTATATACAGTATTATACAGAGCCATGAGGGCATGGAACTCCCTTCCATCTTATATACAGTATTACACAGAGACATGAGGGCATGGAACTCTCCCATCTTATATACAGTATTATACAGAGCCATGAGCGCATGGAACTCCCTTCCATCTTATATACAGTATTATACAGTATTATACAGAGCCATGAGGGCATGGAACTCCCTTCCATCTTATATACAGTATTATACAGTATTATACAGAGCCATGAGGGCATGGAACTCCCTTCCATCTTATATACAGTATTATACAGAGACATGAGGGCATGGAACTCCCTTCCATCTTATATACAGTATTATACAGTATTATACAGAGACATGAGGGCATGGAACTCTCCCATCTTATATACAGTATTATACAGAGCCATGAGCGCATGGAACTCCCTTCCATCTTATATACAGTATTATACAGTATTATACAGAGCCATGAGGGCATGGAACTCCCTTCCATCTTATATACAGTATTATACAGAGACATGAGGGCATGGAACTCCCTTCCATCTTATATACAGTATTATACAGAGACATGAGGGCATGGAACTCCCTTCCATCTTATATACAGTATTATACAGAGCCATGAGCGCATGGAACTCCCTTCCATCTTATATACAGTATTATACAGTATTATACAGAGACATGAGGGCATGGAACTCCCTTCCATCTTATATACAGTATTATACAGAGACATGAGGGCATGGAACTCCCTTCCATCTTATATACAGTATTATACAGAGCCATGAGCGCATGGAACTCCCTTCCATCTTATATACAGTATTATACAGTATTATACAGAGCCATGAGGGCATGGAACTCCCTTCCATCTTATATACAGTATTATACAGAGACATGAGGGCATGGAACTCCCTTCCATCTTATATACAGTATTATACAGAGACATGAGGGCATGGAACTCCCTTCCATCTTATATACAGTATTATACAGAGCCATGAGGGCATGGAACTCCCTTCCATCTTATATACAGTATTATACAGAGACATGAGTACATGGAACTCCCTTCCATCTTATATACAGTATTATACAGTATTATACAGAGACATGAGTACATGGAACTCCCTTCCATCTTATATACAGTATTATACAGAGACATGAGTACATGGAACTCCCTTCCATCTTATATACAGTATTATACAGTATTATACAGAGGCATGGGGGCATGGAACTCCCTTCCATCTTATATACAGTATTATACAGAGCCATGAGGCATGGAACTCCCTTCCATCTTATATACAGTATTATACAGAGGCATGGGGGCATGGAACTCCCTTCCATCTTATATACAGTATTATACAGAGCCATGAGCGCATGGAACTCCCTTCCATCTTATATACAGTATTATACAGTATTATACAGAGCCATGAGCGCATGGAACTCCCTTCCATCTTATATACAGTATTATACAGAGCCATGAGGGCATGGAACTCCCTTCCATCTTATATACAGTATTATACAGAGACATGAGGGCATGGAACTCTCCCATCTTATATACAGTATTATACAGAGCCATGAGCGCATGGAACTCCCTTCCATCTTATATACAGTATTATACAGTATTATACAGAGCCATGAGGGCATGGAACTCCCTTCCATCTTATATACAGTATTATACAGTATTATACAGAGCCATGAGGGCATGGAACTCCCTTCCATCTTATATACAGTATTATACAGAGACATGAGGGCATGGAACTCTCCCATCTTATATACAGTATTATACAGAGCCATGAGCGCATGGAACTCCCTTCCATCTTATATACAGTATTATACAGTATTATACAGAGCCATGAGGGCATGGAACTCCCTTCCATCTTATATACAGTATTATACAGAGACATGAGGGCATGGAACTCCCTTCCATCTTATATACAGTATTATACAGTATTATACAGAGCCATGAGGGCATGGAACTCCCTTCCATCTTATATACAGTATTATACAGAGACATGAGGGCATGGAACTCCCTTCCATCTTATATACAGTATTATACAGTATTATACAGAGCCATGAGGGCATGGAACTCCCTTCCATCTTATATACAGTATTATACAGAGACATGAGGGCATGGAACTCCCTTCCATCTTATATACAGTATTATACAGTATTATACAGAGCCATGAGGGCATGGAACTCCCTTCCATCTTATATACAGTATTATACAGAGACATGAGTACATGGAACTCCCTTCCATCTTATATACAGTATTATACAGAGACATGAGGGCATGGAACTCCCTTCCATCTTATATACAGTATTATACAGAGACATGAGGGCATGGAACTCCCTTCCATCTTATATACAGTATTATACAGAGCCATGAGCGCATGGAACTCCCTTCCATCTTATATACAGTATTATACAGTATTATACAGAGACATGAGGGCATGGAACTCCCTTCCATCTTATATACAGTATTATACAGAGACATGAGGGCATGGAACTCCCTTCCATCTTATATACAGTATTATACAGAGCCATGAGCGCATGGAACTCCCTTCCATCTTATATACAGTATTATACAGTATTATACAGATGAGGCATGGGACATGAGGGCATGGAACTCCCTTCCATCTTATATACAGTATTATACAGAGACATGAGGGCATGGAACTCCCTTCCATCTTATATACAGTATTATACAGAGACATGAGGGCATGGAACTCCCTTCCATCTTATATACAGTATTATACAGAGACATGAGGGCATGGAACTCCCTTCCATCTTATATACAGTATTATACAGAGCCATGAGCGCATGGAACTCCCTTCCATCTTATATACAGTATTATACAGAGACATGAGGGCATGGAACTCCCTTCCATCTTATATACAGTATTATACAGAGGCATGGGGGCATGGAACTCCCTTCCATCTTATATACAGTATTATACAGAGCCATGAGCGCATGGAACTCCCTTCCATCTTATATACAGTATTATACAGAGCCATGAGTACATGGAACTCCCTTCCATCTTATATACAGTATTATACAGTATTATACAGAGCCATGAGGGCATGGAACTCCCTTCCATCTTATATACAGTATTACACAGAGACATGAGCGCATGGAACTCCCTTCCATCTTATATACAGTATTATACAGTATTACACAGAGACATGAGCGCATGGAACTCCCTTCCATCTTATATACAGTATTATACAGTATTATACAGAGGCATGGGGGCATGGAACTCCCTTCCATCTTATATACAGTATTATACAGAGCCATGAGCGCATGGAACTCCCTTCCATCTTATATACAGTATTATACAGAGCCATGAGTACATGGAACTCCCTTCCATCTTATATACAGTATTATACAGTATTATACAGAGCCATGAGGGCATGGAACTCCCTTCCATCTTATATACAGTATTATACAGTATTATACAGAGACATGAGTACATGGAACTCCCTTCCATCTTATATACAGTATTATACAGTATTATACAGAGACATGAGTACATGGAACTCCCTTCCATCTTATATACAGTATTACACAGAGACATGAGGGCATGGAACTCCCTTCCATCTTATATACAGTATTATACAGAGACATGAGGGCATGGAACTCCCTTCCATCTTATATACAGTATTATACAGAGCCATGAGGGCATGGAACTCCCTTCCATCTTATATACAGTATTATACAGAGACATGAGGGCATGGAACTCCCTTCCATCTTATATACAGTATTATACAGAGACATGAGGGCATGGAACTCTTCCATCTTATATACAGTATTACACAGAGACATGAGGGCATGGAACTCTCCCATCTTATATACAGTATTACACAGAGACATGAGGGCATGGAACTCTCCCATCTTATATACAGTATTACACAGAGACATGAGTACATGGAACTCTCCCATCTTATATACAGTATTATACAGAGACATGAGTACATGGAACTCCCTTCCATCTTATATACAGTATTATACAGTATTATACAGAGACATGAGGGCATGGAACTCCCATCTTATATACAGTATTATACAGAGGCATGAGTACATGGAACTCCCTTCCATCTTATATACAGTATTATACAGTATTATACAGAGACATGAGGGCATGGAACTCCCTTCCATCTTATATACAGTATTATACAGAGACATGAGGGCATGGAACTCCCTTCCATCTTATATACAGTATTATACAGAGGCATGAGTACATGGAACTCCCTTCCATCTTATATACAGTATTATACAGTATTATACAGAGACATGAGGGCATGGAACTCCCTTCCATCTTATATACAGTATTATACAGAGACATGAGGGCATGGAACTCCCTTCCATCTTATATAGCGCAAGTGACATGTGACCTACTGGTTGTGTGTACTGACATGTGACCTACCGGTGTGTATGTACTGACATGTGACCTACTGGTTGTGTGTATGTACTGACATGTGACCTACCGGTGTGTATGTACTGACATGTGACCTACTGGTTGTGTGTATATACTGACATGTGACCTACTGGTTGTGTGTATGTACTGACATGTGACCTACTGGTTGTGTGTATGTACTGACATGTGACCTACTGGTTGTGTGTATGTACTGACATGTGACCTACTGGTTGTGTGTATGTACTGACATGTGACCTACTGGTTGTGTGTATGTTCTGACATGTGACCTACTGGTTGTGTGTATGTACTGACATGTGACCTACTGGTTGTGTGTATGTACTGACATGTGACCTACTGGTTGTGTGTATATACTGACATGTGACCTACTGGTGTGTGTATGTACTGACATGTTGTGTGTATGTTCTGACATGTGACCTACTGGTTGTGTATGTACTGGCATGTGACCTACTGGTTGTGTGTATGTACTGACATGTTGTGTGTATGTTCTGACATGTGACCTACTGGTTGTGTGTATGTACTGGCATGTGACCTACTGGTTGTGTGTATGTACTGGCATGTGACCTACTGGTTGTGTGTATGTACTGACATGTGACCTACTGGTTGTGTATGTACTGACATGTGACCTACTGGTTGTGTATGTACTGGCATGTGACCTACTGGTTGTGTGTATGTACTGACATGTGACCTACTGGTTGTGTGTATGTACTGACATGTGACCTACTGGTTGTGTATGTACTGGCATGTGACCTACTGGTTGTGTGTATGTACTGACATGTGACCTACTGGTTGTGTGTATGTACTGACATGTGACCTACTGGTTGTGTATGTACTGGCATGTGACCTACTGGTTGTGTGTATGTACTGACATGTGACCTACTGGTTGTGTGTATGTACTGACATGTGACCTACTGGTTGTGTGTATGTACTGACATGTGACCTACACACACAAACGCTACATGTTAATGTTTTTAAATGTATGTCAATTGTAGTCTTGTCTGTAATGTATTTTCCGTTCTGTGTCGGACCCCTGTTAGAATAGCTGTCCCCATTGGTGTGGACTAATGGGAGATCCTAACCAATCAAATCACACCACAACTAGCTGCACATACTAGCTTTTTGTGTGTCTGCGTGTTTTTATTTTTTATTTTACCTTTATTTAACTAGGCAAGTCAGTTAAGAACAAATTCTTATTTGCAATGACGGCCTAGGAACAGTGGGTTAACTGCCTGTTCAGGGGCAGAACGACAGATTTGTACCTTGTCAGCTCGGGGGTTTGAACTTGCAACCTTCCGGTTACTCATCCAACACTCTAACCACTAGGCTACCCTGCCGCCGTGTGTGTGTGTGTGTGAGCTTGCGTGTGTCTGTCTGCCATGTAATGATTTCTACAAAGTAAATAAACATGAGATAATCATGAAAGTTAACCATGTGAATTACTGGTAGAAGAGATTTAGAGTTGAAGTCGCTCAGCCTGCTCAGCCCTGGTCTGTCTTCTACTACGACTCTCCCTGTCAGCTAAAAACATTATTTGAAGACAACTAATCTTTTGTGGTAAGGAATAAACAAAACAACGTTTTAGGAAGTGGACAAACATGCTAATCTAAAACAGGAGATTAGAAGTTGTTTTATTTTTAATGCAACTATGTTAAGTGTTCTGTGAACCGTTTAAAAACTCTGTTCTGACTCTTAACTACTGCTACTCCTAAACCAGACCCCCTCTCTATAGCATACCAGACCCCCTCTCCATAACAGACCCCCTCTCTATAGCAGACCCCCCTCTCTATAGCATACCAGACCCCCTCTCTATACCAGACCCCTCTCTAAACCAGACCCCCTCTCTATAACAGACCCCCTCTCTATAACAGAACCCCTCTCTATACCAGACCCACTCTCTAAACCAGACCCCCTCTCTATAACATACCAGACCCCCTCTCTATTGCAGACCCCATCTCTATAGCAGACCCCTCTCTATAGCAGACCCCCTCTCTAAACCAGACCCCCTCTCTATAGCATACCAGACCCACTCTCTATAACAGACCCCCTCTCTATAGCAGACCCCCTCTCTAAACCAGACCTCCTCTCTAAACCAGACCCCCTTTCTAAACCAGACCCCCTCTCTATAACAGACCCCCTCTCTATAACAGAACCCCTCTCTATGCCAGACCCCCTCTCTAAACCAGACCCCTCTCTATACCAGACCCACTCTCTAAACCAGACCCCCTCTCTATAACATACCAGACCCCCTCTCTATAGCAGACCCCATCTCTATAGCAGACCCCTCTCTATAGCAGACCCCTCTCTAAACCAGACCCCCTCTCTATACCAGACCCCCTCTCTATACAAGACCCACTCTCTAAACCAGACCCCCTCTCTATAACATACCAGACCCCTCTCTAAGCCAGACCCCTGTCTATACCAGACTCCCTCTCTAAGCCAGACTCCCTCTCTAAACCAGACCCACTCTCTAAACCAGACCCCTCTATAACATACCAGACCCCTCTCTATAGCAGACCCCATCTCTAAAGCAGACCCTCTCTATAGCAGACCCCGTCTCTAAACCAGACCCCCTCTCTATACCAGACCCCTCTCTATACAAGACCCACTCTCTAAACCAGACCCCCTCTCTATAACATACCAGACCCCCTCTCTAAGCCAGACCCCTGTCTATACCAGACTCCCTCTCTAAGCCAGACCCCCTCTCTAAGCCAGACCCCTGTCTATACCAGACCCCCTCTCTAAGCCAGACCCCTGTCTATACCAGACCCCCTCTCTAAGCCAGACCCCCTCTCTATACCAGTCCCCCTCTCTAAGCCAGACCCCCTCTCTATACCAGACCCCTCTCTATAACAGACCCCCTCTCTATACCAGACCCCTCTCTAAACCAGACCACCTCTCTATAACATACCAGACCCCCTCTCTATAGCAGACCCCATCTCTATAGCAGACCCCTCTCTACAACAGACCCCCTCTCTAAGCCAGACCTCCTCTCTATAACAGACCCCCTCTCTATACCAGACCCCCTCTCTATACCAGACCCCTTTCTAAAACAGACCCCCTCTCTGTACCAGACTCCATAAAGCCTACATACCACCAACCTAGGCCCTTTTCAGTGGGAAAGAAAATGTTAGTGAAATGACAATAAATGATCTGAACTCCTCCAATAACAACACATATTTTTTGTTTGACTGCAAAACGTTTTGCTATGCTGGTTCCCACTGAATGCAACCTAGTATTATTGGAGCCAAGTGGGCCATTCAGAAACATTGGGATGGTGGGATGGTTCGGTCACAGTTCAGTCAGGCATGTTAACCATCACATCGTTTAACCATAGGAAGGAATCTTTCACCCACATGATCTTTAACCTGGACACTAACTATAACCACTGAGCTGTTCTTTAGAACAACAAATCATTTCCCCCTTTCCTTCCCTCCAGGCCTCCACCTACATAAATCATTCCATAGATATATCATTCCAGACATAAATCATTCCATAGATAAATCATTCCATAGATAAATCATTCCATAGATAAATCATTCCATAGATAAATCATTCCATAGATAAATCATTCCATAAATATATCATTCCATAGATAAATCATTCCATAGATAAATCATTCCATAGATAAATCATTCCATAGATAAATCATTCCATAGATAAATCATTCCATAGATAAATCATTCCATAAATATATCATTCCATAGATAAATCATTCCATAGATAAATCATTCCATAGATAAATCATTCCAGACATAAATCATTCCATAGATAAATCATTCCAGACATAAATCATTCCATAGATAAATCATTCCATAGATAAATCATTCCATAGATAAATCATTCCATAAATATATCATTCCATAGATAAATCATTCCATAGATAAATCATTCCATAAATATATCATTCCATAAATAAATCATTCCATAGATAAATCATTCCAGACATAAATCATTCCATAGATAAATCATTCCATAGATAAATCATTCCATAGATAAATCATTCCATAGATAAATCATTCCATAGATAAATCATTCCATAAATATATCATTCCATAAATAAATCATTCCATAGATAAATCATTCCAGACATAAATCATTCCATAGATAAATCATTCCATAGATAAATCATTCCATAGATAAATCATTCCATAGATAAATCATTCCATAGATAAATCATTCCATAGATAAATCATTCCAGACAAATCATTCCATAGATATATAATTCCATAGATATATCATTCCATAGATATATCATTTCATAGATATATCATTCCATAGATATATCATTCCATGCTTAATATGAAGTTTATCTGCAGAATTTGTATAATGCTGAAATCTCTCTCTCACTATCCATCCATTGTAATGGAATCATATTCACAGAGTAAACACATGGTAGCCAAACGGACATTGTGATGGATCATATTCACAGAGTAAACACATGGTAGCCAAACGGACATTGTAATGAATCATATTCACAGAGTAAACACATGGTAGCCAAACGGACATTGTAATGAATCATATTCACAGAGTAAACACATGGTAGCCAAACGGACATTGTAATGAATCATATTCACAGAGTAAACACATGGTAGCCAAACGGACATTGTGATGGATCATATTCACAGAGTAAACACATGGTAGCCAAACGGACATTGTGATGGATCATATTCACAGAGTAAACACATGGTAGCCAAACGGACATTGTGATGGATCATATTCACAGAGTAAACACATGGTAGCCAAACGGACATTGTGATGGATCATATTCACAGAGTAAACACATGGTAGCCAAACGGACATTGTGATGGATCATATTCACAGAGTAAACACATGGTAGCAAAACGGACATTGTGGACACGTTCCTCTGCCCAGGTGTTGTTGCTACTTGCCAGAGCTTACAACACCTGGATAGGTATTTTACCTATCAGCTAACCATCATATGTTATTGCAATCTGGAGCCCGTCAGTGACGTGGCACACAACCATTGGGTTTGGGGAACAGGCGTTCGGTCACGGCTCAACCCTGCAATCAGGAAACAGCCATTGTAGCCGAACCCTGATCGATCTGTAGAACTGCCAAGTTGTTGACTGAACGGAGTGGTGTGAGTTTCTGAAACTAATGAGATCAATGACATGGCAATGAAGCCTCACAATTTCCTCATTCAGATGTCTTTCCTCCTTTTTCTCTTCAGTAGAGACAATGAGAGAGTTCTCACACTGACCCTTCAGGTGACCGCGAGGTCTCTGTGTTGGACACTACACTCAACACTTGTTCATACTCAGTCACATTACCAGATTTCTAAAATGACACAAACGTTCCTGACTTTGATATACTGACTCCCCTATGTCTGTGTGGTCCTGTCCTGATGTTTTATAAGGACTCCCTATGTCTATGTGGTCCTGTCTGGATGTTTTATAAGGACTCCCTATGTCTATGTGGTCCTGTCTTGATGTTTTATAAGGACTCCCTATGTCTATGTGGTCCTGTCTTGATGTTTTATAAGGACTCCCTATGTCTATGTGGTTCTGTCTGGATGTTTTATAAGGACTCCCTATGTCTATGTGGTCCTGTCTTGATGTTTTATAAGGACTCCCTATGTCTATGTGGTCCTGTCTGGATGTTTTATAAGGACTCCCTATGTCTATGTGGTCCTGTCTGGATGTTTTATAAGGACTCCCTATGTCTATGTGGTCCTGTCCTGATGTTTTATAAGGACTCCCTATGTCTGTGTGGTCCTGTCCTGATGTTTTATAAGGACTCCCTATGTCTATGTGGTCCTGTCTTGATGTTTTATAAGGACTCCCTATGTCTATGTGGTCCTGTCCTGATGTTTTATAAGGACTCCCTATGTCTATGTGGTCCTGTCTTGATGTTTTATAAGGACTCCCTATGTCTACGTGGTCCTGTCTTGATGTTTTATAAGGACTCCCTATGTCTACGTGGTCCTGTCTTGATGTTTTATAAGGACTCCCTATGTCTACGTGGTCCTGTCTGGATGTTTTATAAGGACTCCCTATGTCTATGTGGTCCTGTCTTGATGTTTTATAAGGACTCCCTATGTCTATGTGGTCCTGTCCTGATGTTTTATAAGGACTCCCTATGTCTATGTGGTCCTGTCTTGATGTTTTATAAGGACTCCCTATGTCTATGTGGTCCTGTCTTGATGTTTTATAAGGACTCCCTATGTCTATGTGGTCCTGTCTTGATGTTTTATAAGGACTCCCTATGTCTATGTGGTCCTGTCTTGATGTTTTATAAGGACTCCCTATGTCTATGTGGTCCTGTCTTGATGTTTTATAAGGACTCCCTATGTCTATGTGGTCCTGTCTTGATGTTTTATAAGGACTCCCTATGTCTATGTGGTCCTGTCTGATGTTTTATAAGGACTCCCTATGTCTATGTGGTCCTGTCTTGATGTTTTATAAGGACTCCCTATGTCTATGTGGTCCTGTCTTGATGTTTTATAA
This sequence comes from Oncorhynchus tshawytscha, assembly GCF_018296145.1. Classification (NCBI taxonomy): domain Eukaryota; kingdom Metazoa; phylum Chordata; class Actinopteri; order Salmoniformes; family Salmonidae; genus Oncorhynchus; species Oncorhynchus tshawytscha. Next base: position 55,459 of record NW_024608945.1, read on the forward strand.
GGACTCCTATGTCTATGTGGTCCTGTCTGATGTTTTATAAGGACTCCCTATGTCTATGTGGTCCTGTCTTGATGTTTTATAAGGACTCCCTATGTCTATGTGGTCCTGTCTTGATGTTTTATAAGGACTCCCTATGTCTATGTGGTCCTGTCTGGATGTTTTATAAGGACTCCCTATGTCTATGTGGTCCTGTCTGGATGTTTTATAAGGACTCCCTATGTCTATGTGGTCCTGTCTTGATGTTTTATAAGGACTCCCTATGTCTATGTGGTCCTGTCTGGATGTTTTATAAGGACTCCCTATGTCTATGTGGTCCTGTCCTGATGTTTTATAAGGACTCCCTATGTCTATGTGGTCCTGTCTTGATGTTTTATAAGGACTCCCTATGTCTATGTGGTCCTGTCTTGATGTTTTATAAGGACTCCCTATGTCTATGTGGTCCTGTCTGGATGTTTTATAAGGACTCCCTATGTCTATGTGGTCCTGTCTTGATGTTTTATAAGGACTCCCTATGTCTGTGTGGTCCTGTCCTGATGTTTTATAAGGACTCCCTATGTCTATGTGGTCCTGTCTTGATGTTTTATAAGGACTCCCTATGTCTATGTGGTCCTGTCTTGATGTTTTATAAGGACTCCCTATGTCTATGTGGTCCTGTCTGATGTTTTATAAGGACTCCCTATGTCTATGTGGTCCTGTCTTGATGTTTTATAAGGACTCCCTATGTCTATGTGGTCCTGTCTGATGTTTTATAAGGACTCCCTATGTCTATGTGGTCCTGTCCTGATGTTTTATAAGGACTCCCTATGTCTATGTGGTCCTGTCTTGATGTTTTATAAGGACTCCCTATGTCTATGTGGTCCTGTCTTGATGTTTTATAAGGACTCCCTATGTCTATGTGGTCCTGTCTTGATGTTTTATAAGGACTCCCTATGTCTATGTGGTCCTGTCTTGATGTTTTATAAGGACTCCCTATGTCTATGTGGTCCTGTCTTGATGTTTTATAAGGACTCCCTATGTCTATGTGGTCCTGTCTTGATGTTTTATAAGGACTCCCTATGTCTATGTGGTCCTGTCTTGATGTTTTATAAGGACTCCCTATGTCTATGTGGTCCTGTCTTGATGTTTTATAAGGACTCCCTATGTCTATGTGGTCCTGTCTGATGTTTTATAAGGACTCCCTATGTCTATGTGGTCCTGTCTTGATGTTTTATAAGGACTCCCTATGTCTATGTGGTCCTGTCTTGATGTTTTATAAGGACTCCCTATGTCTATGTGGTCCTGTCTTGATGTTTTATAAGGACTCCCTATGTCTATGTGGTCCTGTCTTGATGTTTTATAAGGACTCCCTATGTCTATGTGGTCCTGTCTTGATGTTTTATAAGGACTCCCTATGTCTATGTGGTCCTGTCTTGATGTTTTATAAGGACTCCCTATGTCTATGTGGTCCTGTCTTGATGTTTTATAAGGACTCCCTATGTCTATGTGGTCCTGTCTTGATGTTTTATAAGGACTCCTATGTCTATGTGGTCCTGTCTATGTGGTCCTGTCTTGATTTTATAAGGACTCCCTATGTCTATGTGGTCCTGTCTGGATGTTTTATAAGGACTCCTATGTCTATGTGGTCCTGTCTTGATGTTTTATAAGGACTCCCTATGTCTATGTGGTCCTGTCTGATGTTTTATAAGGACTCCCTATGTCTATGTGGTCCTGTCTTGATGTTTTATAAGGACTCCCTATGTCTATGTGGTCCTGTCTTGATGTTTTATAAGGACTCCCTATGTCTATGTGGTCTGATGTTTTATAAGGACTCCCTATGTCTATGTGGTCCTGTCTTGATGTTTTATAAGGACTCCCTATGTCTATGTGGTCCTGTCTTGATGTTTTATAAGGACTCCCTATGTCTATGTGGTCCTGTCTTGATGTTTTATAAGGACTCCCTATGTCTATGTGGTCCTGTCTTGATGTTTTATAAGGACTCCCTATGTCTATGTGGTCCTGTCTTGATGTTTTATAAGGACTCCCTATGTCTATGTGGTCCTGTCTTGATGTTTTATAAGGACTCCCTATGTCTATGTGGTCCTGTCTTGATGTTTTATAAGGACTCCCTATGTCTATGTGGTCCTGTCTGATGTTTTATAAGGACTCCCTATGTCTATGTGGTCCTGTCTTGATGTTTTATAAGGACTCCCTATGTCTATGTGGTCCTGTCCTGATGTTTTATAAGGACTCCCTATGTCTATGTGGTCCTGTCTTGATGTTTTATAAGGACTCCCTATGTCTATGTGGTCCTGTCTGATGTTTTATAAGGACTCCCTATGTCTATGTGGTCCTGTCTTGATGTTTTATAAGGACTCCCTATGTCTATGTGGTCCTGTCTTGATGTTTTATAAGGACTCCCTATGTCTATGTGGTCCTGTCTTGATGTTTTATAAGGACTCCCTATGTCTATGTGGTCCTGTCTTGATGTTTTATAAGGACTCCCTATGTCTATGTGGTCCTGTCTTGATGTTTTATAAGGACTCCCTATGTCTATGTGGTCCTGTCTTGATGTTTTATAAGGACTCCCTATGTCTATGTGGTCCTGTCCTGATGTTTTATAAGGACTCCCTATGTCTATGGTCCTGGTCCTGTCTGTGGATGTTTTATAAGGACTCCCTATGTCTATGTGGTCCTGTCCTGATGTTTTATAAGGACTCCCTATGTCTATGTGGTCCTGTCTTGATGTTTTATAAGGACTCCCCCTATGTCTATGTGGTCCTGTCTTGATGTTTTATAAGGACTCCCTATGTCTATGTGGTCCTGTCTTGATGTTTTATAAGGACTCCCTATGTCTATGTGGTCCTGTCTTGATGTTTTATAAGGACTCCCTATGTCTATGTGGTCCTGTCTGATGTTTTATAAGGACTCCCTATGTCTATGTGGTCCTGTCTTGATGTTTTATAAGGACTCCCTATGTCTATGTGGTCCTGTCTTGATGTTTTATAAGGACTCCCTATGTCTATGTGGTCCTGTCTTGATGTTTTATAAGGACTCCCTATGTCTATGTGGTCCTGTCTTGATGTTTTATAAGGACTCCCTATGTCTATGTGGTCCTGTCTTGATGTTTTATAAGGACTCCCTATGTCTATGTGGTCCTGTCTTGATGTTTTATAAGGACTCCCTATGTCTATGTGGTCCTGTCTTGATGTTTTATAAGGACTCCCTATGTCTATGTGGTCCTGTCTTGATGTTTTATAAGGACTCCCTATGTCTATGTGGTCCTGTCTGATGTTTTATAAGGACTCCCTATGTCTATGTGGTCCTGTCTTGATGTTTTATAAGGACTCCCTATGTCTATGTGGTCCTGTCTTGATGTTTTATAAGGACTCCCTATGTCTATGTGGTCCTGTCTTGATGTTTTATAAGGACTCCCTATGTCTATGTGGTCCTGTCTTGATGTTTTATAAGGACTCCCTATGTCTATGTGGTCCTGTCTTGATGTTTTATAAGGACTCCCTATGTCTATGTGGTCCTGTCTTGATGTTTTATAAGGACTCCCTATGTCTATGTGGTCCTGTCTGGATGTTTTATAAGGACTCCCTATGTCTATGTGGTCCTGTCTTGATGTTTTATAAGGACTCCTATGTCTATGTGGTCCTGTCTTGATGTTTTAGGACTCCCTATGTCTATGTGGTCCTGTCTGATGTTTTATAAGGACTCCCTATGTCTATGTGGTCCTGTCTTGATGTTTTATAAGGACTCCCTATGTCTATGTTTGGTCCTGTCTTGATGTTTTATAAGGACTCCCTATGTCTATGTGGTCCTGTCTTGATGTTTTATAAGGACTCCCTATGTCTATGTGGTCCTGTCTTGATGTTTTATAAGGACTCCCTATGTCTATGTGGTCCTGTCTTGATGTTTTATAAGGACTCCCTATGTCTATGTGGTCCTGTCTTGATGTTTTATAAGGACTCCCTATGTCTATGTGGTCCTGTCTGATGTTTTATAAGGACTCCCTATGTCTATGTGGTCCTGTCTTGATGTTTTATAAGGACTCCCTATGTCTATGTGGTCCTGTCTTGATGTTTTATAAGGACTCCCTATGTCTATGTGGTCCTGTCTTGATGTTTTATAAGGACTCCCTATGTCTATGTGGTCCTGTCTTGATGTTTTATAAGGACTCCCTATGTCTATGTGGTCCTGTCTTGATGTTTTATAAGGACTCCCTATGTCTATGTGGTCCTGTCTTGATGTTTTATAAGGACTCCCTATGTCTATGTGGTCCTGTCTTGATGTTTTATAAGGACTCCCTATGTCTATGTGGTCCTGTCTTGATGTTTTATAAGGACTCCCTATGTCTATGTGGTCCTGTCTTGATGTTTTATAAGGACTCCCTATGTCTATGTGGTCCTGTCTGATGTTTTATAAGGACTCCCTATGTCTATGTGGTCCTGTCTTGATGTTTTATAAGGACTCCCTATGTCTATGTGGTCCTGTCTTGATGTTTTATAAGGACTCCTATGTCTATGTGGTCCTGTCTGATGTTTTATAAGGACTCCTATGTCTATGTGGTCCTGTCTTGATGTTTTATAAGGACTCCCTATGTCTATGTGGTCCTGTCTTGATGTTTTATAAGGACTCCCTATGTCTATGTGGTCCTGTCTGGATGTTTTATAAGGACTCCCTATGTCTATGTGGTCCTGTCTGGATGTTTTATAAGGACTCCCTATGTCTATGTGGTCCTGTCTTGATGTTTTATAAGGACTCCCTATGTCTATGTGGTCCTGTCTTGATGTTTTATAAGGACTCCCTATGTCTATGTGGTCCTGTCTGAATGTTTTATAAGGACTCCCTATGTCTATGTGGTCCTGTCTGGATGTTTTATAAGGACTCCCTATGTCTATGTGGTCCTGTCTGAATGTTTTATAAGGACTCCCTATGTCTATGTGGTCCTGTCTGAATGTTTTATAAGGACTCCCTATGTCTATGTGGTCCTGTCCTGATGTTTTATAAGGACTCCCTATGTCTATGTGGTCCTGTCTGGATGTTTTTTGCTTACTGTCTATATTATAATATTATCAATATCTATAATATATTTCATATATTCTGTATTAGAGCACAATAAGAAAAGGGAAAACTTATTTGCTTCCTAATTTAGGAGCCACTCCTCCTCTCTGGGAAGGATTGGACTCCTTCCAAACATGATTAAAAGGAATGGGTAGGACCCCACTGGCCCCGTAACCCCCAAATTCCACCCGGAACAAAGAGGGTCGCAAAACAACAGCCCTCCTCCTAAACACATCGCTCTAAAATGAACTTCTGGGCTTCCTCATCCTCACTGCCCAACTAGGCTGCTGTATGAGACTGCATTATTAGGCTACAGCTAACTAATAAAACCCAGACCCTCAGAGTCTGAACAGGGGTGTCCCACATTTTGTTAGGTCAACTCAAATGTGACTATGAATATTTCCTCAACGCCAAGAAATGTCTGAGGCGGTGTGATGTTTTTTCTGTGTATTTTTTCCCTCCAAGGTCCTTCCTCCTCGTGTGAAAGCCTCCTCTGTTAGACTTGCCAAGTATCTGCCAATGGTGGCTCTCTTTTACAAGTGAATGGACTTGTTTAGCCACAGTTAAAAGACACACTAACATGCCATGGCTGGACCACAATGGCTGCATGGGTCATTTGCCAAAGCTAATGATGCTACTTTGTCTGGACTAGCCTAGGAGACTAGGGAGGGAGATAACCGAATGATAAACAGGACTAGACTGGGGAGAGATAACATAATGATAAACAGGGCTAGGGGAGGACTAGGGGGAGTGTGGTGTCAGGATAACAAAATATGATTGTGGACTTCAGGAAACAGGGCATCGATGGAACAGTAGTGGAGATAGCAAGTTTTAAGTTCCTCGGCATACACATCACAGACAAACTGAATTGGTGATCACACAGACAACGTGAGGAAGGCTAGACTTCAACCTCAGGAGGGAAGATAACCAAAATGCAAACAACTAGACAGATGCACAACAGAATGATCCTGGCGGGCTCACCGCCTGGTATGGGACTGCACCGCCCTCAACCGTAAGGATAGGTCTGCACAACGCATCATAAGGGGGGCAAACTACCTGCCCTCCAGGACATACACCACCCGATGCTAAACATAAAGAGGACTCAACCAGGAGCCACTGCCTGTTCACCCCGCTGCCATCCAGAAGGCGAGGTCAGTAATCAAAGCTGGGACCGAGAGACTGATAAACAGGACTAGACTCAAGGCCATCAGACTGTTAAACAGCCACCACTAACATTATGGCTATAACACACTGTCAATGACACTGAACTCCAGCCACTTTAATCATGGGAATCGATGGGAAAGAATGATAAACTAGCCACTTTAAACAAGGCTGGGGAGATTATATAATGTTATACCCTAGGATTGTTCATCTCATATGCATACGATGATACAGTAATGATAATCAGGACTGCATCCTTATGTAATACATGTATCACTAGCCACTTTAACTATGCCACTTGGTTTACATACTTATCTCATATGTATATACTGTACTCGATATCATCTACAGGACTAGGATGCTGGGGAGATACCATCTCTCATTCATATATGATAATGTACATTCTTTATCCCCTTACACTGTGTATGACAGGTTTTTTGGAACTAGTTAGATTACTTGCTCGTTATTACTGCATTGTCGGAACTAGAAGCACAAGCATTTCGCTACACTCGCATTAACATCTGCTAAGCATGTGTATGTGACAAATAAAATTTGATTTGATTTGATTTGATTTGACTAGGGGGAGATAACAGAATGATAAACAGGACTAGACTGGGGAGAGATAACAGAATGATAAACAGGACTAGACTGGGGAGAGATAACAGAATGATAAACAGGACTAGACCAGGGGGGAGATAACATAATTATAAACAGGACTAGACCAGGGGTAGATAACATAATTATAAACAGGACTAAACTGGGGGGAGATAACAGAATGAGAAACAGGACTAGGAGGCTGGGGGAGATAACAGAATGATAAACAGGACTAGACCTGGGGGAGATAACAGAATGATAAACAGGACTAGACTTGGGGGAGATAACATAATTATAAACAGGACTAAACTGGGGGAGATAACAGAATGAGAAACAGGACTAGGAGGCTGGGGGAGATAACAGGATGATAAACAGGACTAGACTGGGGATATAACAGAATGATAAACTGGACTATGAGACTAGGGGAGATAACAATGATAAACAGGACTAGACTGGGGGGGATATAGCAGAATGATCAACAGGACTAGGAGGCTGGGGGAGATAACAGAATGATAAACAGGACTAGGAGGCTGGGGGAGATAACAGAATGATAAACAGGACTAGGAGGCTGGGGGAGATAACAGAATGATAAACAGGACTAGGAGGCTTGGGGGAGATAACAGAATGATAAACAGGACTAGGAGGCTGGGGGAGATAACAGAATGATAAACAGGACTAGGAGGCTGGGGGAGATAACAGAATGATAAACAGGACTAGGAGGCTGGGGGAGATAACAGAATGATAAACAGGACTAGGAGGCTGGGGGAGATAACAGAATGATAAACAGGACTAGGAGGCTGGGGGGAGATAACAGAATGATAAACAGCACCACAGCTGCACTGCTCTCTCCCTCCCTCTTATCTGCATATCTGCATATCTTTCTTCTGCTTCAAATCACATGAAGGAAACATTTGAATAAACGGGCTAAAACATCTGTGATGCAACATGGACTAGACACGTACGCACATAGAATATTACAAAGATATAACAAAGTGACAAAGGAGGATTTAAAAATAGACACTTGGAGAGATGATAACGAAAGGTTTTGCCAGTAGAGCAGTGTAGTTGGTCAAATCAGAGAACCCTTGTGTTAATGACTCTAAGCAGAGTACTGGAGGCTACAGCCCAAAAACAAAGACATTTATTTTTAACATATTTTCAACCAAAAATATGTTTTTCGACGTCTTTTGCTCATAGGGAGAGCATTACAACGATTAAGTCCTTACATCACACGCTGCAACTACAGTTTGTCAAACTAGGAGTACAACAGAGAATCAAATCAGCACATGTTTTGATGATCAGTGTTGGTGCCTGGAAGAGCATTTCATATTGTTTATCTGTCCAGCACGGCTGCTGCAACAGTAAAGCTGTTTTTGACCCCATAATTTAAAACAAAAAGGAATTGCATTATTGTGCATTGCATGATCATGTTTAATAGAACACGGATGAGAATAACATCTTCTGAACAAAAAGCTTCTAACGGTTTTATCAAGTGCAACGTGTGACCCTTTGCCTTACTACGCGCCCTTACAGCAGCTGTAGAGACAACACAGACATTAGCCATGGATCCACCACAGTGCCCACCACCTCCTCCCCTCCCCATTCCAGCACACATGCTTCAGTCAGACAGACAGGAGAACAAAGGGCATGGTTCCCACAGCAGGAGAGAGTCCCGGGGTGACGGCACAGAGGGGATACTGATGGAAACGCTCACACTGACAGACAACAGTGTGTCCAATAACATCCGGTTTGTAGACGCAGGAGAGACGAGGGGGTTTGTTTCTGGCTGGGGGGGGTACAGTGATATGGGAGTGATGTTCATCAGGGTTGGGGTCATTTCGAGAAATGTCAGAAAAATATTTCTTACTGAAAAGTCATAATTTAACTGTATACATCCTAAACTTCCTAAATTAATTGAAATTTGAAATGGAATTGACCCCAACCCTGATGACCATGTGTCCACCACAGATAGAGGGAGGGGGAAAACACAGACAAACCAGGTCACATGGACAGTCCTTCACTGGCCAATGAGGGAGGGGAAAACACAGACAAACCAGGTCACATGGACAGTCCTTCACTGGCCAATGAGGGAGGAGAAAAAACAGACAAACCTGGTCACGTGGACAGTCCTTCACTGGCCAATGAGGGAGGGGAAAAAACAAGGTCACGTGGACAGTCCTTCACTGGCCAATGAGGGAGGGGAAAAAACAGACAAACCAGGTCACGTGGACAGTCCTTCACTGGCCAATGAGGGAGGGGAAAAAACAGACAAACCAGGTCACGTGGACAGTCCTTCACTGGCCAATGAGGGAGGGGAAAAAACAGACAAACCAGGTCACATGGACAGTCCTTCACTGGCGAATGAGGGAGGGGCAAAAACAGACAAACCAGGTCACATGGACAGTCCTTCACTGGCCAATGAGGGAGGGGAAAAAACAGACAAACCAAGGTCACGTGGACAGTCCTTCACTGGCCAATGAGGGAGGGGAAAAACAGACAAACCAGGTCACGTGGACAGTCCTTCACTGGCCAATGAGGGAGGGGAAAAAACAGACAAACCAAGGTCACATGGACAGTCCTTCACTGGCCAATGAGTCTGGGGGATTTGGGGAGAAAACAGACAAACCAGGTCACGTGGACAGTAAAGAGAGAGAGAGAGAGAGAGAGAGAGATTCACTGGCCAATGAGGGAAGGGGAAAACCAAGGTCACATGGACAGTCCTTCACTGGCCAATGAGGGAGGGGGAGAAAACAGACAAACCAGGTCACATGGACAGTCCTTCACATGGACAGTCCTTCACATGGACAGTCCTTCACACATCACCAGACACTCATTCTTAGAGGGAAAGACTGGCACCTACATTAAAGAGCAGCAGTAAAATAACAATAGCGAGACTATATACAGAGTACAGAGTCAATGTGCGGGGGTTAGTCGAGGTAATTGAGGTACTATGTACATGTAGATGGGGGGGCAATACCAATAGTCTGGGTAGCCATTTGATTAGATGTTCAAATAAACCAAAGCATATTTTCATGTATCAACCCTCCAGAAACATTGGAGGGGGAGAGAGATAAAGAGAGAGAGAGAGAGATATAAAGAGAGAGAGAGAGAGAGAGAGAGAGAGAGATAAAGAGAGAGAGAGAGCGATATAAAAAGAGAGAGAGAGATATAAAGAGATAAAAAGAGAGAGATAAAGAGTAAGAGAGAGAGAGATAGAGATAAAGAAAGAGAGATAGAGATAAAGAGAGAGATAGATAAAGAGAAAGAGAGAGATAGATAGAGAAAGAGAGAGAGAGAAAGAGAGAGAGATATAAAGAGAGAGAGATATAAAGATATAAAGATATAAAGAAAGAGAGAGAGAGATAAAGAGATAAAGAAAGAGAGATAAAGAGAAAGAGAGAGATAGATAAAGAGAAAGAGAGAGATAGATAAAGAGAAAGAGAGAGATAGATAAAGAGAGAGAGAGATAAAGAGAGAGAGAGAGATAAGAGAGAAAGAGAGAGATAGATAAAGAGAAAGAGAGAGATAGATAAAGAGAGAGAGATAAAGAGAAAGAGAGAGATAAAGAGAAAAGAGAGATAGATAAAGAGAAAGAGAGAGATAGATAAAGAGAGAGAGAGATAAAGAGAGAGAGAGATAAAGAGAAAGAGAGAGATAGATAAAGAGAAAGATAACGAGAAAGAGAGAGATAGATAAAGAGAAAGAGAGAGAGAGAGAAAAAGAGAGAGATAAAGAGAAAGAGAGAGATAGATAAAGAGAAAGAGAGAGATAGATAAAGAGAGAGAGAGATAAAGAGAAAGAGAGAGATAAAGAGAAAGAGAGAGATAGATAAAGAGAAAGAGAGAGATAGATAAAGAGAGAGAGAGATAAAGAGAAAGAGAGAGATAAAGAGAAAGAGAGAGATAGATAAAGAGAAAGATAAAGAGAAAGAGAGAGATAGATAAAGAGAAAGAGAGAGAGAGATATAAAGAGAGAGATATAAAGAGATAGAGAGAGAGAGAGAGAGAGATATAAAGAGAGAGAGAGATATAAAGAGAGAGATATAAAGAGATAGAGAGAGAGAGAGAGATATAAAGAGAGAGAGAGATAAAGAGAAAGAGAGAGAGAGATAAAGAGAAAGAGAGTGATAAAGAGAAAGAGAGAGAGATAAAGAGAGAGAGATAAAGAGAAAGAGAGAGATAAAGAGAAAGAGAGAGATAAAGAGAAAGAGAGAGATAAAGAGAAAGAGAGAGAGATAAAGAGAAAGAGAGAGAGAGAAAGAGAAAGAGAGAGAGAGAGAGATAAAAAGAGAAAGAGAGATAAAGAGAAAGAAAGAGAAAGAGAGAGAGAGAAAGAGAGAGAGATAAAGAGAAAGAGAGAGAAAGAGAGAGAGAAAGAGAAAGAGAAAGAGAAAGAGAGAGAGATAAAGAGAAAGAGAGAGAGAGATAAAGAGAAAGAGAGAGATAGATAAAGAGAAAGAGAGAGAGAGAGAGAGAGAGATAAAGAGAGAGAGAGATAAAGAGAAAGATAGATAAAGAGAAAGAGAGAGAGAGATAAAGAGATAGAGAGAGATAGATAAAGAGATAGAGAGAGATAGATAAAGAGAAAGATAGATAAAGAGATAGAGAGAGATAGATAAAGAGAAAGAGATAGAGAAAGAGAAAGAGAGAGATAGATAAAGAGATAGAGATAGAGAAAGAGAAAGAGAGAGATCGATAAAGAGATAGAGAGAGATAGATAAAGAGATAGAGAGAGATAGATAAAGAGAAAGAGATAGAGAAAGAGAAAGAGAGAGATCGATAAAGAGATAGAGAGAGATAGATAAAGAGAAAGAGATAGAGAAAGAGAGAGATCGATAAAGAGATAGAGAGAGATAGATAAAGAGATAGAGAGAGATAGATAAAGAGATAGAGAGAGAGAGAGAGAGAGAGAGAGAGAGAGAAACATTGTAACCCATCAGCACACAAACTGGCTGGCCGCTCCCTCCACCGTAAAGGGGGAGTTGTGAGCAGCAAAGCATTCTTCGCCTGTGAAAAACAAACCGTTAACTTTCTCAATGGAGTGGGGGTGTGAGTGTGTGCAGAGAAAGAGAAGGGAGGGAAGGAGGGATGGAGGGGGGCATGGGGCTGCCCAACTGTGTCTGCTCTGAGCCAGACAGAGAGGTTGGGGGAGGAGGATGGGGGAAGGGAGGAGGGGGAGAGGAGGAGGAGAGGAGGGGGATGGGGGAAGGGAGGAGGGGGGAGAGGAGGAGGAGAGGAGGAGGATGGGGGAAGGGAGGAGGAGGAGATTCTGGAGGAGGAGGAGGAGGAGAGGAGGAGGAGAGGAGGAGGAGGAGAGGAGGGGGATGGGGGAAGGGAGGAGGGGACTGTTTATTCCCTGGACCATTTATACTGGGCGGCAGGGTAGCCTAGTGGTTAGAGCGTTGGACTAGTGACCGGAAGGTTGCAAGTTCAAATCCCTGAGCTGACAAGGTACAAATCTGTCATTCTGCCCCTGAACAGGCAGTTAACCCACTGTTCCTAGGCCGTCATTGAAAATAAGAATTTGTTCATAACTGACTTGCCTAGTAAAATAAAGGTAAAATAAAAAAATAAATACAGTACCTCCTGCCTTTCTACAGTGCCTTTGGAAAGTATTCAGACCCCTTGACTTTGTAAAGGGCATTAAGAGACTTGTCCCAAGTCACTCCTGTGTTGTCTTGGCTGTGTGCTTAGGTTTGTCGCCTCAGTCTTGAAGTCCTGAGCTTCTCTGGAGCAGGTCATCAAGTTCCCTCTGTACTCTGCTCCGTTCTGCTTTGCCTCGATCCTGACTAATCTCCCAGTCCCTGCCGCTGAAAAACATCCCCACAGCATGATGCTGCCACCACCATGCTTCACCGTAGGGATGGTGACAGGTTTCCTCCAGATGTAACGCTTGGCATTCAGGCTAATGAGTTCAATCTTGGTTTCATCAGACCAGAGAATCTTGTTTCTCATGGTCTGAGAGTCTTTAGGTGCCTTTTGGCAAACTCCAAGTGTACTGTCATGTGCCTTTTTACTGAAGAGTGGCTTCCGTCTGGCCACTTTACCACAAAGGCCTTATTGGTGGAATGCTGCAGAGATGGTTGTCCTTCTGGAAGGTTCTCCCATCTCCACAGAGGAACTCTGGAGCTCTGTCAGAGTGAGCATTGGGTTCTTGACCACCTCCCTGACCAAGGCCATTCTCCCCCAATTGCTCAATTTGGCTGGCCGGCCAGGTCAAGAGTCTTGTTGGTTCCAAACTTCTTCCATTTAAGAATGATGGAGGCCACTGTGTTCTTGGGGACCTTCAATGCTGCAGAAATGTTTTGGTACCCTTCCCCAGATCTGTGCCTCGAAACAATCCTGTCTCGGAGCTATACGGACAATTCCTTCGACCTCATGGTTTGGTTTTTGCTCTGACATGCACTGTCGACTGTGGGACCTTATATAAACAGGTGTGTGCCTTTCCAAATCATGTCCAATCAATTGAATTTACCACAAGTGGACTCCAATCAAGTTGTAGAAACATCTCTAAGATGATCAATGGAAACAGGATGCACCAAGGGCCCTGTATGACAGGAAGTCAGGTTTACACAGACACTACTGCTATAGCAGTTGTTGACATCACACCTTAGTAAGGGCTGTTCTCTGACAACTGTCTGTCTGTCTGTCTGTCTGTCTGTCTGTCTGTCTGTCTGTCTGTCTGTCTGTCTGTCTGTCTGTCTGTCTGTCTGTCTGTCTGTCTGTCTGTCTGTGTCTGTCTGTCTGTCTGTACCACTACCACTGCTGCCTTCTCCCTACCACTTTAAATTAAATGTAAAGAAATGGGAACTAAACTGTCAACTGTAGGGCTGCTGGTCAGATCCCAGGTACATTTTCTGCCGCTGTACCCTCGAGCAAGGGACTTAACCCCAGAACTGATCTTGTGTCTTTCAGTGTGTGTGTGTGTGTGTGTCTGGGGGGAGTTGGGAAAGGAAGCAGATTAATTCCCATCACACAATGGACCGTAAAGTATCTATCGGTACTGCTCAGCACAGGAGTGTATAACACAGCAGGTATATACAGTACATACACTGAATATACTGCTCTCCTGCGTTGGGAAAGTATTGTGTGCTGTCCACTGACAGACTGAACACTAGCTCTGTTTCCACCTTTTGAATTGGCTGGACAACACAATCCTGTGAAACACCCCCAGACTGTAACACCACACAGTAAGCACACTATGCAGCTCATACTATAAGGGCACAAGGCGAGACCCAGATGCAGACACAGGAGCCAGATGGTTAGAGTCTTTGTAGTTCATTTATAATCCAAAAGGGGTAGGCAAGAGAATGGTCGTGGACAGGCAGAAGGTCAAAACCAGTTCAATAGGTAACCAGATTCTGAGTCCAGGAAGTAAAGAGTGGCAGACAGGCTAGATGTCAGGACAGGCAGAGGGGTCAGACAGGCTAGATGTCAGGACAGGCAGAGGGGTCAGACAGGCTAGATGTCAGGACAGGCAGAGGGGTCAGACAGGCTAGATGTCAGGACAGGCAGCGGGGTCAGACAGGCTAGATGTCAGGACAGGCAGAGGGGTCAGACAGGCTAGATGTCAGGACAGGCAGAGGGGTCAGACAGGCTAGATGTCAGGGCAGGCAGAAGGGTCAGACAGGCTAGATGTCAGGGCAGGCAGAGGGGTCAGACAGGCTAGATGTCAGGGCAGGCAGAGGGGTCAGACAGGCTAGATGTCAGGGCAGGCAGAGGGGTCAGACAGGCTAGATGTCAGGGCAGGCAGAGGGGTCAGACAGGCTAGATGTCAGGGCAGGCAGAGGGGTCAGACAGGCTAGATGTCAGGGCAGGCAGAAGGGTCAGACAGGCTAGATGTCAGGGCAGGCAGAGGGGTCAGACAGGCTAGATGTCAGGGCAGGCAGAGGGTCAGACAGGCTAGATGTCAGGGCAGGCAGAAGGGTCAGACAGGCTAGATGTCAGGGCAGGCAGAAAGGTCAGACAGGCTAGATGTCAGGGCAGGCAGAGGGGTCAGACAGGCTAGATGTCAGGCAGGCAGAAGGGTCAGACAGGCTAGATGTCAGGGCAGGCAGAGGGGTCAGACAGGCTAGATGTCAGGGCAGGCAGAGGGGTCAGACAGGCTAGATGTCAGGGCAGGCAGAGGGGTCAGACAGGCTAGATGTCAGGGCAGGCAGAGGGGTCAGACAGGCTAGATGTCAGGGCAGGCAGAGGGGTCAGACAGGCTAGGTGTCAGGGCAGGCAGAGGGGTCAGACAGGCTAGATGTCAGGGCAGGCAGAGGGGTCAGACAGGCTAGATGTCAGGGCAGGCAGAGGGGTCAGACAGGCTAGATGTCAGGGCAGGCAGAAGGGTCAGACAGGCTAGATGCCAGGGCAGGAAGAGGGGTCAGACAGGCTAGATGTCAGGGCAGGCAGAGGGGTCAGACAGGCTAGATGTCAGGGCAGGCAGAGGGTCAGACAGGCTAGATGTCAGGGCAGGCAAAAAGGGTAAGACAGGAAGACAGGCAGAAAAAGGGTCAGAAAGACAGGGCAGGCAGAAGGGTCAGAAACCAGAAAAAAAGGGTAAAAACATGGCACAGAAAAAGAGACAGGAAACACTGGGATAAAACACTGGCACAGAGAGACAGGAAACACTGGGATAAATACACTGGCACAGAGAGACAGGAAACACTGGGATAAATACACTGGCACAGAGAGACAGGAAACACTGGGATAAATACACTGGCACAGAGAGACAGGAAACACTGGGATAAATACACTGGCACAGAGAGACAGGAAACACTGGGATAAATACACTGGCACAGAGAGACAGGAAACACTGGGATAAATACACTGGCACAGAGAGACAGGAAACACTGGGATAAATACACTGGCACAGAGAGACAGGAAACACTGGGATAAATACACTGGCACAGAGAGACAGGAAACACTGGGATAAATACACTGGCACAGAGAGACAGGAAACACTGGGATAAATACACTGGCACAGAGAGACAGGAAACACTGGGATAAATACACTGGCACAGAGAGACAGGAAACACTGGGATAAATACACTGGGGAAAATAAGTGACACCTGGAGGCGGTGGAGACAAGGCCCGGTGAAACAGATCAGGGTGTGACACATACACTGAGCCAACAAGCAAGTGACCAAGTAGCCTGGTGGAATGTGGAATGTGTGTGTGTGTGTGTGTGTGTGTGTGTGTGTGTGTGTGTGTGTGTGTGTGTGTGTGTGTGTTTGACTGCTCCATACTCTCTCTGGATTTTCTCAGAAACTGTTCAGAGTTCAAGGAAGATGGGAAAATGGTTAAGGTTGAGTTTGAAGATTGAGGCCTGTGTTTTCTCATTTCTAAATGAACACATTGTGAAAAACTAATTAAATGAGCAGGAGCTTTGGGCTAGTGTTAATTACAGTAAGCTCAATTAGCATGCGCTGCAGGGCATTCTGTTGAGGGGGATAATAAACCAAAGTAGCAAGTAGCAAGCGAGTGTGTGTGTGTGTGTGTGTACATGACTAAGCCACTCATTATCTACACAGCAGGATGGTGATAGAGAATAGCAACTGATCCAGATCCCCAATTAATACTGTTCAGACATTATCTATATAATGTACTGGGCAAATAGCCAGATAAGAAAACATCAGCCAATGTCTAGGATAACAAATATCCAGCCACATCAGATCAGCGTTTTCAACCAAGTCAATCAGGTAACAATCTCATATGCCTAGTTAAATCAAGTTTAAATCAAAAATAAATCCACAAATCTGATATAGGGCAGTTTATCTCGCTGTAACAACACAATACAAGTAGTCCTGCATGAGTGTCTGGTGAGAAGAGGGTTACAACAGATTACAACAGTTCTCTATATGTCTGGTGAGAAGAGGGTTACATCAGATTACAACAGTTCTCTATATGTCAGGTGAGAAGAGGGTTACAACAGATTACAACAGTTCTCTATATGTCTGGTGAGAAGAGTGTTACATCAGATTACAACAGTTCTCTATATGTCTGGTGAGAAGAGGATTACAACAGATTACAACAGTTCTCTATATGTCAGGTGAGAAAAGGGTTACATCAGATTACAACAGTTCTCTATATGTCTGGTGAGAAGAGGGTTACATCAGATTACAACAGTTCTCTATATGTCAGGTGAGAAAAGGGTTACATCAGATTACAACAGTTCTCTATATGTCTGGTGAGAAGAGGATTACAACAGATTACAACAGTTCTCTATATGTCTGGTGAGAAGAGGGTTACAACAGA
>NW_024608945.1:77500-92569 GCF_018296145.1 Oncorhynchus tshawytscha
AGAGACAGAGAGATAGAGACAGAGAGAGACAGAGAGAGACAGATAGAGACAGAGAGAGACAGAGAGAGACAGAGAGAGACAGAGAGATAGAGACAGAGAGAGACAGAGAGAGACAGAGAGAGACAGAGAGAGACAGAGAGAGACAGAGAGAGACAGAGAGAGACAGAGATATAGATAGAGACAGAGAGAGACAGAGAGAACCCCCACTGGGAAGGCAGGGCAGGAGAAACAGATAGAGAGAGACTGAACATGGAGAGAGTGACAAGAGTTATGTAGATAGAGATTTTCTCTTCTGTCAAACATCAGAGGGAAGGTGAAAAAACAGATGATCTGTTCACAAGATGAACTACCTACTATCCATCAGCTGTTTCAACTCAACACAGAGAGAGAGAGAAAGCCAGACAGGGAGGGAGAGAGAGAGAGAGAGAGAGAGAGAGAGAGAGACAGACAGGGAGAGAGAGAGAGAGAGACAGGAGAGGAAAGGAGAAGATCACCAAAAATATTCTGGTTGAAGACATGATTGTTTATGTTTTATTTCCACATTGTGTGCAATCTCCCTGATTTTTTTTCACTTCCAAATTGATTTCCCTGATTAATTAATTTGTAAAGCCATTACCTAAAGGTGGACATTTAATTTGGGCCGGAAATCAACGCCATCGCTCCAGGGAGCAGGAATACGTCTCATTAATGTGTAAATGAAGGGGTGAGTGCGTCACAAAGACAATACCACATATGATTAGCTTTGAGAAATATTAGTTTACCTTTTTGAAATGACAATTTATCATTATGTCAAAGTGTCAGTTGTAAAAGGTTGAATCTTTCACCTGTGACAGAGCACATCCAGAGCCCTGCTTAGAAGTGGCTAACAGGAAGTCTCAAAGGGCAGGACAGTGACAACAACACGTCTACATTGAGACACAAACCCCTATGATGTGTCATTGTACTACAAGAGTCTCCCAACCAAGGAATTAAACGCCAATCTAACAGGAAAACACAAGGTAGTAGAACGACCCGCTGCTCAAACACATATTATAGCAATTCACGGTGACCATAAATCACGTCAGCTGAAAAAACCCTCCACTTGGCCCGTATGTCCAGCAGAGCAGAGACAAATAGTCTCCAGCGATTGAACCCCTAACCTTGAAAGACGCGGGAGGCGGCTCGTTCATCTTTCTTAGCTTGGCTCGGTAGACTACCCCAACCCCAAGAGACTGAGGGGGCCTTTTGCTAAACGTCCAGCCCAACCCCAGAGTCACAGTGTAAAGTGATTTCACAGTGCTGTTGTCATCACCTCAGGTTGAGAGATAGAGTTTGTAGCACAGCCAGACACTTAGGAGGACAACTTTTGCAGACCAATGGAAGTGGAAATGGGGGAGAAAATAGAGTAGTCAGATAATGTTTATTACTTCAGTAAGACTTTTTGACAGATATAATCCTACCTCAGTAAGACTTCACTTAAAGCCAACATGCAGGTATAACGTTTCATTAGTTGTTATAAGCATGCATGACCCTTCATAATGCCTTATATGGCTTAGTTACCATTACTTGGAAACTACAGCTTATTCCATACATTTGGCAGGAGGTTAGGAAGTGCAGCTCAGTTTCCACCTCATTTTGTGGGCAGTGAGCACATAGCCTGTCTTCTCTTGAGAGCCATGTCTGCCTATGGCGGCCTTTCTCAATAGCAAGGCTATGCTCACTGAGTCTGTACATAGTCAAAGCTCTCCTTAAGTTTGGGTCAGTCACAGTGGTCAGGTATTCTGCCACTGTGTACTCTCTGTTTAGGGCCAAATAGCATTATAGTTTGCTCTGTTTTTTTTGTTAATTCTTTCCAACGTGTCAAGTAATTATCTTTTTGTTTTCTCATGATTTGGTTGCGTCTAATTGTGCTATTGTCCTGGGGCTCTGTGGGGTGTGTTTGTGAACAGAGCCCCAGGACCAGCTTGCTTCAGGGACTCTTCTCCAGGTTCATCTCTCTGTAGGTGATGGCTTTGTTATGGAAGGTTTGGGAATCGCTTCGTTTTAGGTGGTTGTAGAATTTAACGGCTCTTTTCTGGATTTTGATAATTAGTAGGTATCGGCCCAATTCTGCTCTGCATGAATTATTTGGTGTTCTACGTTGTACACAGAGGATATTTTTGCAGAATTCTGCATACAGAGTCTCAATTTGGTGTTTGTCCCATTTTGTGAAGTCTTGGTTGGTGAGCGGACCCCAGACCTCACAACCATAAAGGGCAATGAGCTCTATGACTCTCTATCTCTCTCTCTCTCACTCTCACTCTCTCACTCTCACTCACACCAGAGACAGAGGATGAGAGTAGATGGTCAGGATGCATACAGTATCACAGGAGTCAAGGCTAGGTCAGGGTACAGGAGTCAAGGCTAGGTCAGGGTACAGGAGTCAAGGCTAGGTCAGGGTACTGGAGTCAAGGCTAGGTCAGGGTACTGGAGTCAAGGCTAGGTCAGGTCAGGGTACTGGAGTCAAGGCTAGGTCAGGGTAATGGAGTCAAGGCTAGGTCAGGGTACTGGAGTCAAGGCTAGGTCAGGGTACTGGAGTCAAGGCTAGGTCAGGGTACTGGAGTCAAGGCTAGGTCAGGGTACTGGAGTCAAGGCTAGGTCAGGGTACTGGAGTCAAGGCTAGGTCAGGGTACAGGAGTCAAGACTAGGTCAGGGTACAGGAGTCAAGACTAGGTCAGGGTCAGGGAGTCAAGGCTAGGTCAGGGTACTGGAGTCAAGGCTAGGTCAGGGTACAGGAGTCAAGGCTAGGTCAGGGTACAGGAGTCAAGGCTAGGTCAGGGTACAGGAGTCAAGGCTAGGTCAGGGTACTGGAGTCAAGGCTAGGTCAGGGTACAGGAGTCAAGGCTAGGTCAGGGTACAGGAGTCAAGGCTAGGTCAGGGTACTGGAGTCAAGGCTAGGTCAGGGTACTGGAGTCAAGGCTAGGTCAGGGTACTGGAGTCAAGGCTAGGTCAGGGTACAGGAGTCAAGGCTAGGTCAGGGTACTGGAGTTAAGGCTAGGTCAGGGTACTGGAGTCAAGGCTAGGTCAGGGTACAGGAGTCAAGGCTAGGTCAGGGTACTGGAGTCAAGGCTAGGTCAGGGTACTGGAGTCAAGGCTAGGTCAGGGTACTGGAGTCAAGGCTAGGTCAGGGTACTGGAGTCAAGGCTAGGTCAGGGTACTGGAGTCAAGGCTAGGTCAGGGTACTGGAGTCAAGGCTAGGTCAGGGTACTGGAGTCAAGGCTAGGTCAGGGTACTGGAGTCAAGGCTAGGTCAGGGTACTGGAGTCAAGGCTAGGTCAGGGTACAGGAGTCAAGACTAGGTCAGGGTACAGGAGTCAAGACTAGGTCAGGGTCAGGGAGTCAAGGCTAGGTCAGGGTACTGGAGTCAAGGCTAGGTCAGGGTACTGGAGTCAAGGCTAGGTCAGGGTACTGGAGTCAAGGCTAGGTCAGGGTACTGGAGTCAAGGCTAGGTCAGGGTACAGGAGTCAAGGCTAGGTCAGGGTACTGGAGTCAAGGCTAGGTCAGGGTACAGGAGTCAAGGCTAGGTCAGGGTACAGGAGTCAAGGCTAGGTCAGGGTACAGGAGTCAAGGCTAGGTCAGGGTACTGGAGTCAAGGCTAGGTCAGGGTACAGGAGTCAAGGCTAGGTCAGGGTACAGGAGTCAAGGCTAGGTCAGGGTACAGGAGTCAAGGCTAGGTCAGGGTACAGGAGTCAAGGCTAGGTCAGGGTACAGGAGTCAAGGCTAGGTCAGGGTTGACAGCAATGGGTAAATCTGTGCTAGACTTACCCATTTACCATATTTGATGGAACTGTACTGGAATGTACAAAAATATCTGAGCCATCACAGTACGGTTGGTTTGGCCAGCAGAGCTTCCTAGACCCCTTCAGATACAACAGTCCAGGGACCTCCCCTGGGAAACCTCCCCTCACTTTCCTCTCCAGAGGCATCAATGGGGCCCTTGTCCGACAGCATAGCACTCCACTGTGAGCCAGGGGCCTCGCACACCGAAATATTGTCTTTGACTTTTACTTCAAACATTGGGATAACCTGACTTCAACAAGCGTGGCTGTGTGGCCTTTGACCCCCCTCTTGGGAGTGTCAACGTTTATTTTGTTACTCTGGTAATATAGCCGCACACATGCGCGCACACACACACACACACACACACACACACACACACACACACACACACACACACACACACACACATAATGACATGGTCTGTGCAGGGTGACCATCATAGCCCCCCTGGCCAGGTGACTCTCTCCCCTCCCCTAACCCTCCCCCCTCCCGCCATCCCAGTAAAACAGCAGTGGAGAGAGAGAGGGGAGCTGTGGTCTCTGGCTAACCTACTCCCTATACAGTGCACTACTTTTGACCAGAGACCCTTGTCTAAAGTAGTGCACTACAAAGGGAATAGGGTGCCATTTGAGAGTCCGCCTGTGGCGGTCTGTCTGGCACTAAAATGATTTAATGGCTGCTTCCACCAGCCGCATAGTAAAGGCTGTATTCTGTAGACCTGATGCTGAGATATATGTACATACACATTAAATACACATTTAATCCAACCTGTTAAACGTAAACAGGAGATGAGAAATTACTAGGAATTAAATGGGGAAGTGAAAGAGGTCACAGAGGTTGAGTTTTGTGGGGATGGGGGATTTTATCAATGAATCCTTCAACAGTCTTACTGTATTATTAATGTAGTGGAAGGGGAAACTGTCCTCTAGATTTGACCGTTTCCCATCAAACACCAGAGACCTACAGAGCAAGAATCACAATCCCAAATGCAATGGAGTCACAGTTAGTCTGTTACAGCAGATCACTGAGAGGTGTGTGTGTGTGTGTGTGTGTGTGTGTGTGTGTGTGTGTGTGTGTGTGTGTGTGTGTGTGTATACAAGCAAGTGAGCGAGTGTGTGTTGACGGGGGTTCATTCTTTGTGTTCTCCGATGAGAAACACACAGATGTAACTAAACACATGGATAAGTCATGGCACCAAGCCGTACTCAGATACATCAGAGGTACTCTTCTGAACAGCCTGGGGAGTAGTATTTTTGTTTCTGTGTTGTTGGGACAAGAGCTGAAGCGATTGAGCAGAGAAACACTACTCCTGAGACCTAAGAATACACAGGCAGACAGGCTGACAGACAGACAGACAGACAGACAGACAGACAGACAGACAGGCCGACAGACAGACAGGCCGACAGACAGACAGGCCGGCAGACAGACAGACAGAGACATGCAGGCAGGCAGCCAGACAGACAGTGACATGCAGGCAGCCAGCCAGCCAGACAGACAGAGCGACAGACAGACCAGAGCTGAGCCCCGCAGGTCCAAGCCATTAAATCCCTGTTGTAGCATACTCCACCAGCCAATAGCTTTAACATGCAGTAACAAGCATCTCCCTCCTCTCCTCTCTCCACGTTCCTCTCTCAGCTCCGATCATGTTGTACACAGACATGCTACCAGAGTTGTTTAGAATGGAATATAATCAATGTCTCTCTCCTCCTCTCTCCTCAGGTCTTGTAGTTGACTGCTGTACTGCTCTTGTCTGTGAAGGTGCGCCAACTCACAATGGACACAAGTTCTTCTCTACCCCCTGACCTTTTCTAGCCCTTATCACTGAAGCTCATGTTCCACTTCTGTAGCCAGGCAGGACAGGGTGAGGCAGTCATTACAGCTTTTGTGAACAGATCTGTTAACGTGAACTGGACTTGCGCTGAGGGAGATGAATTGAGGGAAGCTATTGAATCATTGAATCCTCAATAGGTCTGTTTAGAACAGATTAAACAGAGGACGCAGAGAGCTGTGTTGGCAGCGCACTACATTGCTGCCTGCCATAAGATGAGGGACAGTGTCTGACAGACCAATCAACCTGCACATGTCCTCTATGATTATTGGTATTGGTCAATGTCTGGTTATTTTGACCCTTGGTTATTGTTATTACTGTTGTTCCGTTGACAATATTGATTATTATTATTAATTATGTTAATATTGTAAATCTCCAAAGTAAGCTTTGGCAGTATGTACATTGTTACGTCATGCCAATAAAGCAAATATAATTTAATTGAATTAAATTGAAAGAGAGAGAGAGAGAGAGAGAGAGAGAGAGAGGGGGGGGGATGGATGGATGCCAATAAAGGCTCTGTATTGAATTGAGACACAGAGAGCCACAAACCAGATCTTTGCCCCAAAGAATACAGTATCACTCATTGAGAGATATACATGGTACATCATCACAGATTACATTACAGATGAGAATTGACAGAGAATTAGATAACTTTAGACACATTATAGCTGTATTCATGAAACATCATGAACCAGCCATCAAGTGTGATATTAAAGCCATTAGGTGAGGAAGAAATACATCACAGTGCTATTTTCAAACATCTTGATAAACTATCTCGTTGTCTACTGGTGCGTGAAACATTTTAGACATACAGTATCAACACAAATACTGTAAACCCAGAGACTACTGTTAACCCAGAGACTACTGTAAACCCAGAGACTACTGTAAACCCAGAGACTACTGTAAGCCCAGAGACTACTGTAAGCCCAGAGACTACTGTAAACCCAGAGACTACTGTAAACCCAGAGACTACTGTAAGCCCAGAGACTACTATAAGCCCAGAGACTACTGTAAACCCAGAGACTACTGTAAGCCCAGAGACTACTGTAAACCCAGAGACTACTGTAAACCCAGAGACTACTGTAAGCCCAGAGACTACTGTAAACCCAGAAACTACTGTAAACCCAGAGACTACTGTAAACCCAAGGACAACTGCTCCTCAACTCTGCACTCTATCGACGAGTGGCAATAATTAACCAAAATTATGAGCAAAGTTGCAAAGTTTGGGGCAACATCAATGTTATATGGCCTGGAACAGACAAGAAATGGACAATTATGTCAAGGGCTGCGTCGTAAAGATGTGCATGATACTGTATCTAATGCCCTAAAGCAGTCCGCGGAATGATAAGACAGTCTTACTCTAGTGGTATGATTCCAACCTCTTGCCTTTTGTCTCTCCGGCCAACATCTTGCGCGCATAGGTAGCCTAAAATCGATTCGGGATGCACATACTGACATCAACCGAAAATCCAATAACAGAATTGATCTGAAAAATCTATCGAAGGGACAGTACATTGACGCAACACGAGACGTCCTAGAGTCAAATAACAAAGATTCTACCGCGTTTGTCATTCTGATAACACCATTTATATGAAGTTGCTTGTTCAGTCAATAATTATTTGACATAAGCATCTTCTACGAAAAGTAAATATGGTTACTCAAATATGATCAAATTGCCTAGCAGTCAAACTTTCTAGAAAACTAAGTTCATTCAATTGCTGTCTCACTACCATTTTATTTGTATTTATTTTTTACAAACCTTACCTTTCTTTATTGGTGCATTTATGTTGCTGGAGAAAGTTAGTTTCATACGAAGGCTGAAGCAGAGCGCGTTGGCCTATGCACAGTAGCCCATAGAGTATCCACTGTCCGGTACGTGTCTCTCTCCTACCAAGTGGCTATCTGCCTGGCTGGCTTTGCAGGCGCTGTGATGTTGTGCGGAGATCCCACTACAGCTGTTAAAAGGGGAGTTTTGAACCTACGAATCGGTTGAGGGTGTTTTAAATCTCAAATTAAAGACATGTTTGTGACAATTTAATTGTAGGTAGGCTAACTTTTAACAACCCAGAGCCTTTTTCTTCAAACTAATTTCTTCAGTCATATAATTGTGTTTTCATTCTATTCAGAGTGAGAGATGCGCACCCCCCTTTGGATAGAATGGTCACTCTCGATGTAAGGGCGTGATACGGTTCTAATTGATATTGATAAGGCTACTTGACAGAATGGTTGCTTTTATACTTTGTCTCCTAATATACATTTGCTCTGGTAGTAATAGGACATTCTACTAACAGTTATAACTACGTTTTTGTATTAGTATTATTACAAATGCTTTATTAATGGGAAATGTTACAAAATATTTTGCAAATGTCAGCAAAAAGCTTAATTAAAAGTGTTGATATTATTCAGTCACACACGTTGCTGTTATACAAAAACATACACTTTTAATGATAATACTGGGAGGAAAGATGCTTTTTTAAAGCGTTTTAAAGAAGAAACCTGTTCTATTGACTTTCCCTTCTTCCTTTTCTTTAGGTCAGTGGCTGCCCTACAACACTGCCCAACAACACTGCCCAACAACACTGCCCTACAACACTGCCCAACAACACTGCACTACAACACTGCACTACAACACTGCCCTACAACACTGCACTACAAAACTGCCCTACAACACTGCCCAACAACACTGCACTACAACACTGCCCTACAACACTGCCCTACAACACTGCCCTACAACACTGCACTACAACACTGCACTACAACACTGCCCTACAACACTGCCCAACAACACTGCACTACAACACTGCACTACAACACTGCCCTACAACACTGCACTACAACACTGCACTACAACACTGCACTACAACACTGCCCAACAACACTGCACTACAACACTGCACTACAACACTGCACTACAACACTGCCCTACAACACTGCCCAACAACACTGCACTACAACACTGCCCTACAACACTGCACTACAAAACTGCCCAACAATACTGCACTACAACACTGCCCTACAACACTGCCCAACAACACTGCCCTACAACACTGCCCTACAACACTGCCCTACAACACTGCCCTACAACACTGCCCTACAACACTGCCCTACAACACTGCCCAACAACACTGCCCCTACAACACTGCACTACAACACTGCCCTACAACACTGCCCTACAACACTGCACTACAAAACTGCCCTACAACACTGCCCAACAACACTGCCCTACAACACTGCACTACAACACTGCCCAACAACACTGCCCTACAACACTGCACTACAACACTGCCCAACAACACTGCCCTACAACACTGCACTACAAAACTGCCCTACAACACCGCCCTACAACACTGCCCTACAACACTGTCCTACAACACTGCCCTACAACACTGCCCTACAACACCGCCCAACAACACCGCCCTACAACACCGCCCTACAACACCGCCCTACAACACTGCCCTACAACACTGCCCAACAACACTGCCCTACAACACTGCCCTACAAACTGCCCTACAACACTGCCCTACAAAACTGTCCTACAACACTGCCCTACAACACTACCCTACAACACTGCCCTACAACACTGTCCTACAACACTGCCCTACAACACTACCCAACAACACTACCCTACAACACTACCCTACAACACTACCCTACAACACTGCCCTACAACACTGCCCTACAACACTGCCCTACAACACTACCCTACAACACTGCCCTACAACACTGCCCTACAACACTACCCTACAACACTGCCCTACAACACTGCCCTACAACACTGCCCTACAACACTACCCTACAACACTGCCCTACAACACTGCCCTACAACACAGCCCTACAACACCCAGAGCGGTCTCCTCCAAGTCCCCAAGCATTAATGGGAAGAGAACCCGAATGTGGATCTAAATGTGTCCCCAAAATGGCCAAAAACTTTTCCACTTTCATATCCTAAACAATAACAATATAATAGTAATACGTGGGATTTAAAGAGTCTTTCAGAAGGCTGTGTGGGTCGTGTTCACCACAACTGGGGCTGGGTGCAGGCTGGGGGACATCTGAAGCTGCGGGCAGATGTATTCCATTTTGGACTGAAAAAAGTCCAGACATGTATTACAAGGCTGTAAAGAGACAGTGAGGGGAGGAATCCAAAGGCCTGAGTAGTCTGTTGATGGTGGAGAAAAGGGTTCTGGGATTGCCTTGGCCGTTATTGATGAGGTTGGAGTAGTAGATTGATTTGGCCTGGGAGAGAGAGCACCGATTAGTCCTCCAGGCCTCTGAGTGGACTGTGTGACCAGATTTTTTATAGAGCCTCTCCAGTTGTCGGCCAGTGGACTTCATAGAATGCAGCTCACAGGTAAACCAGGGAGCAGAGAAGGAGAAGGACACAGTCCGAGTTATCAGAAGTGCAACAGAGTCAAGGCCGGAGGAGAGGAGTGTGTCGTAGTGAGAACCCAGCTCCTCGGCCGAGGAAAGAAGAGGATCAGTGCTGTTGTGTGTTTGAACCGCAAGATGGTTGGAGATGGCAAAATCCAGACCATGTGGATCGAGGGGGCAAAGCCTGTCGAGCATCTTGTATGAATACTTTTCATCCTTTATATTTCTGTTCAAGCTGGGCTGAAGCACGTTTGGGTACACCTTTCATGACACAATATTTGTTTTGACCGTATCAGCGACTGCAAAACTCCCTTACCATGCAGGACAGATTTAAGGCCATTCTTTTTGGCAGCGATGCATCACAAAGTAGCAGTGTAACACCCACAGCATGCTGATATAAGATGAAAACTAACTCTCAGTGCTAACTCTGTAGCCGCCAAGTCTGCAAGGTTTTGAGACATCAGTCAAACGCTTACTTTCACACATGAACTATTCCTCGTGAAATAATCTGCATCGTTTGACTTGCGTTTTGTTTTTCCATCTGTCTGTTGATTTCTCTCGATCAGGGCGGCTTATTGTGACAGGAAGGAAAGGTGCTTCACTCTCTCAATGACTTGGTACTTTCTAGAAGGGCAGATCAACACAAAAGAGCTGAATCCTTGAGTAAGAGGCCAATACAAAGCTCTACAAAGTTCGGAGTGGAATTTCACTCACGGCTACCACTCTGATCCAGAGGAATGCCTTCACCGAATTAAATTAAAGTAGTTAGTCAGGTATTGAAGTTCCTGGTTTTGGTGCTTGACCATAGTAGAGTTCGTATTTGATGACCCCTTCCACAGGTTTCATGGTCTTGTATAGGAAATAATCATATGTGACTTGATGGGGTTTGAACACAAGACTCTGTTAGCCCTCTGAACTGAAGCCTAGGCATTACAGCTACCACAAGTCTTCAGTCTCAGACAAGGTTACTCACCACTCATTCTCCAATGTCTCCGTTACACAAAATGGATACCCCCCCCCATTCTCTTCCCTATTCTAGTGTGACTCAGACATGGCTGCCCATCAATATGAAGCGTATGGCAGTTTGTAAATCCCTCTCTCTGCTGACTTGACACTCAGCAGTTGTGATTGTGTATTCTGCTGGACCGAACAGGACCCCGGTTGTACTGTTAGGAGGGGGGCATAAAAACACAGTGACAGCCATGGCTCTGGGCCCTCCGCTCCTCTGTAACCAGGAGAGGAAAAAACAGGCGGGTTGCCAGGTTTGCCTCCACTTTGAGAATGAATGAGGACCAGAAATGGCGTGTTGCCAGATTAGTTTCATTTTGCCTTTAAAACGAAGAAGAAGTTTCCTGCTGCACTAGCCTAATGTATCTGCTGTATGGGTCTAATTACATTAAGGTTCTTTACAGTTATTGTGTCAAAATAGATTCAATGATCAATTATTATATTTGTAGATCTGAATTAAAGACTATAGAGTGGGCTGCCTTGATGCTTTTCACCATTGGACATGTCAATCAGGCAGAGCCCGAGGGCCTTGTGCTACAGTGAACTGTTCAGAATAGACGGAGGAAGTGGAAAGATTAATATTCTCTCTGTCCATAATAGGGCTGTCAGAGCTCATCAGTCAACTCAAGTTAACTTGTTTAATGTTATTGTACTAATATTATGGCAGTGACTAAATGGCATTGTCTGAAATAGTTGAAAATACATTAAAAACATTCTAAATACATCATCTATACAGCTAAAAACAACAATACAATGTCAAAACAAGTTGACTTTGAGGTTAAAGAAAGTGGGCTTTATCAATTTACCTGATTTTCATTTGGACAAAATCAGGACACCAATATTCTTGTAATGGTCCTTCTATAAAAAATCTGAAATTACAGCTAAACTGGGTTGGCTGGATCCTGACGATAGGGTATATTCTTGTATGTGAGTTGAACCTTTCCTCCTCTTCCTGTAGAAGTGATGGAAGTGTCAAGGGAGTCCTCCATCCACTATAACTCCTATCAGATAGTTTACATCCTGTTGCATCACGTTGTTGTGTCTCTGTCTGCCTGTTTTCCTGTCTGTCTGTCTGTCTGTCTGTCTGTCTGTCTGTCTGTCTGTCTGTCTGTCTGTCTGTCTGTCTGTCTGTCTGTCTGTCTGTCTGTCTGTCTGTCTGTCTGTCTGTCTGTCTGTCTGTCTGTCTGTCTGTCTGTCTGTCTGTCTGTCTGTCTGTCTGTCTGTCTGTCTGTCTCTCTCTCTCATATCCCAGTCAATTGGTAAATGCAACTCGAAACACCAAAGAGAGACCCACTGCTCACAGGCACCTGCTCATACATATGCGTGCGCACGCAAAATATCTGAGCCATCACAGTACGGTTGGTTTGGCCAGCAGAGCATCCTAGACCCCTTCAGATACAACAGTCCAGGGACCTCCCCTGGGAAACCTCCCCTCACTTTCCTCTAACAGAGGCATCAATGGGGCCCTTGTCTGACAGCATAGCACTCCACTGTGAGCCAGGGGCCTCGCACACCGAAATATTGTCTTTGACTTTTACTTCAAACATTGGGTTAACCTGACTTCAACAAGCGAGGCTGTGCTGCCTTTGACCCCCCTCTTGGGAGTGTCAACGTTTATCTTGTTACTCTGGTAATATAGCCGCACACGCACACACACACACCATATTTAGCTCACTGATTGATACTCATTTAAAGTTCAAATGAAATGCTGAGATTCGATACCAGGAGACATTAGTGTTGGCTAAAGTAAGCTGATTTATATCAGAGTAAAAATCTATTTCAGCTGAGTATGGATTATTAAACACACAGGCAATCCCTAATATCCATATCTCTTTAAGTGCTCACTAAACATTATTTACTGTTGGGACGGATCCTGGACTGATGAGTCGGCAGAATCTGCCGTTTAAGTCATTGGCACTGATTTCTTCCACTGCAGACAGCAATATATTTGGGCTAAGTAGGGGACTGATGAGGGGCCAAAACTGAATCACTCAGGACAATACTTTATCACTTAGTACAATACTTAGTCACTTAGGACAATACTTTATCACTTAGGACAATACTTAGTCACTCAGGACAATACTTAGTCACTCAGGACAATACTTAGTCACTCAGGACAATACTTAGTCACTCAGGACAATACTTAGTCGCTCAGGACAATACTTAGTCGCTCAGGACAATACTTAGTCGCTCAGGACAATACTTAGTCGCTCAGGACAATACTTAGTCGCTCAGGACAATACTTAGTCACTCAGGACAATACTTAGTCACTCAGGACAATACTTAGTCACTCAGGACAATACTTAGTCACTCAGGACAATACTGTAACGATTTTCTTCCTGGGAAGGAGAGGAGGACCAAAATGCAGCGTGGTTATTTATAAACATCTTTAATGAAAGATGAAAACACTATACAAAATAAGAAACCGTGGAAAAACCGAAACAGTCCTAACTGGTGCAAAACACAGAGACAGGAACAATCTCCCACAAAATACCTAAATAATATGGCTGCATTAATATGGTTCCCAATCAGAGACAACGATAAACACCTGCCTCTGATTGAGAACCACTCCAGGCAACCATAGACTTACCTAGAACACTCAACTGAACACAACCCCATAGACTACAAAACCCCTAGACAAAACAAAGAAAACACAGAATACTAAGGCCATGGCGTGACAAATACAATACAATGCTTAGTCACTCAGGGCAATACTTAATCACTCAGAACAATACTTAGTCACTCGGGACAATACGTAGTCACTTAGGAAAATACTTAGTCACTCAGGACAATTCTTAGTCACTCAGGACAATTCTTAGTCACTCAGGACAATTCTTAGTCTCGTAGGAAAATACTTAGTCACTCAGGACAATTCTTAGTCACTCAGGACAATTCTTAGTCTCGTAGGAAAATACTTAGTCACTCAGGACACTTCTTAGTCAGGACAATACTTAGTCACTCAGGACAATATTTAGTCACTCAGGACAATACTTAGTCACTTAGGAAAATACTTAGTCACTCAGGACAATTCTTAGTCACTCAGGACAATACTTAGTCACTTGGGAAAATACTTAGTCCCTCAGGGCACTATTTAGTCACTCAGGACAATACTAGAGACAATATTTAGTCACTCAGGACAATACTCGAGACAATATTTAGTCACTCAGGACATTACTCGAGACAATATTTAGTCACTCAGGACAATACTCGAGACAATATTTAGTCACTCAGGATAATACTTAGTCACTTAAGAAAATACTTAGTCACACAGGACAATACTTAGTCACTCAGGACAATACTTAGTCACTCAGGACAATATTTAGTCACTCAGAAAGGCCTTAAAACACTTTTGATCTCGACTAAGGGCCCATAATGCTGTCCAGTTCTGGACTGCATTGTTGCTATTATAGTATACACATAAACTTGAAGTAGGCTGCACCACCTTTCCTCCAGTTTGGAATTCTCAAGAGACATTTTTAGGTAGTATGCGATGATATAAATGCAATTAAAGTGGTCTATCAGGGTCCACCGAGCGATTATGCTGACACATAGGAGGATGACAAGCTTACAGACTAAATCTGCAGACAGTTGATTCCCAGATGTGTCTGCTCGGGGTTAGCATGGGGACTGCCATATCGACTCATCATCAGTGTGTGGTGGTGTGTGTGTGTCTGTGTGCATGCGTGTGAGTGTGTATACAGTATTCACATCTGTATGTGGGGTTCATGAGGGGTTCACGTGAGTTCCATGTGTGTAAAATCAAATGAAATCAAATTTTATTTGTCACATGCGCCGAACAGGTGTAGATCTTACCGTGAAATGCTTACTTATAAGCCCTTAACCAACAATGCAGTTCTAGAAATAGAGTTAATAAAATATTTACTAAATTAAATAAAAAATTAAATAAAATGGGTATAGGTTAGTTGAGGTAATTTATACATATAGGTAGGGGTAAAGTGACTATGCATTGATAATAAACAGCGAGAAGTAGCAGTGTAAAGGGGGGGGAAAGTCTATGACTAGGGGGACTGGAGTCTTTGACAATTTTTGGGGCATACCTCTGAC
>NW_024608946.1:0-92614 GCF_018296145.1 Oncorhynchus tshawytscha
TCACTGCCAGGCCATCCCGAGTTCATCTGGCCAGTCAATTTTGCATTTCTGCATGATTTTTGAGCATGTCAAATTTCATATGGTAAATGCCCATTGAACCATATTGCAAATGCACGTGCACTTGCAATATGATTGTATGTGAAAAGACATCACCAAATGGACATGATGAAATCAACACAACGAGTGATGGAAAGGAACAACTATCACTGCTCGGCCATCCTGTGTTCATCAGGCCAGTCAATTTTGCATTTTTGAGCATGTCAAATTTCATATGGTAGAATACAACTAAAGTATGTTGATACAGTTCTTATACGTGTGTAATTGACACAAAATTACAAAAAACGGTCCAGAAAGCACTTTTTTTAAGGGTGTGTGAAGTTTTTTACAAAATTTTGACATTTTTGACTTTTGACTTTTGACTTCCTATGAAATCATATTGAAAATGGACAAAACATATTACTTATGCCCATGTAAAAAAAAAATATATATATGATGATAAAATTGGACAAAAGTATATTCATACAGTTCTTACACATGTGTAATTGACAAAAAAATCGAAGGAATTTCGAAAAACGGTCCAGAAAGCACTTTTTTAAGGGGTGATAAGTTTTTGACAATTTTTTCAAAATTTTGCTTTTGGATGTTGACTTGGGTGACATTTCCCAATATGAAAAACCATGGTGGAGCGAATTCGCCACCTGTTGAATTTTTAAAGTGTTACAATAGGCAATCGCCATATGGCAGTTGCAATACACTTTGCACGAATCAACGCCGAATTGGGTGGTATTGGCCAATGTGTATATGGTTTGTCCGATGCCAATGACTTCCCATTCATTTTTGTCCACTTCAGGGGGGTATTCCCTTACATAATATAATAGAGACAGTAGATCTACCTGGTCTGTCATATTATAATAGAGACAGTAGATCTACCTGGTCTGTCATAATCTAATAGAGACAGTATATCTACCTGGTCTGTCATAATATAATAGAGACAGTAGATCTACCTGGTCTGTCATAATATAATAGAGACAGTAGATCTAGCTGGTCTGTCATAATATAACAGACACAGTAGATCTAGCTGGTCTGTCAAATTAGAATAGAGACAGTAGATCTAGCTGGTCTGTCATAATATAATAGAGACAGTAGATCTAGCTGGTCTGTCATAATATAATAGAGACAGTAAATCTAGCTGGTCTGTCATAGTACAATAGAGACAGTAGATCGAGCTGGTCTGTCATAATATAATAGAGACAGTATATCTAGCTGGTCTGTCATAATATAATAGAGACAGCAAATCTACCTGGTCTGTCAAAATATAATAGAGACAGTAGATCTAGCTGGTCTGTCATAATATAATGGAGACAGTAGATCTAGCTGCTCTGTCATAATATAATAGAGACAGTAGATCTAGCTGGTCTGTCATAATATAATAGAGATAGTAGATCTAGCTGGTCTGTCATATTATAATAGAGACAGTATATCTACCTGGTCTGTCATAATACATTAGAGACGGTAGATCTAGCTGGTCTGTCATAATATAATAGAGACAGTAGATCTAGCTGGTCTGTCATAATATAATAGAGACAGTAGATCTAGCTGGTCTGTCATAATATAATAGAGACAGTAGATCTAGCTGGTCTGTCAAATATAGAATAGAGACAGTAGATCTAGCTGGTCTGTCATAATATAATAGAGACAGTAGATCTAGCTGGTCTGTCATAATATAATAGAGACAGTAGATCTAGCTGGTCTGTCATAATATAATAGAGACAGTAGATCTAGCTGGTCTGTCATAATATAATAGAGACAGTAGATCTAGCTGGTCTGTCATAATATAATAGAGACAGTAGATCTAGCTGGTCTGTCATAATATAATAGAGACAGTAGATCTACCTGGTCTGTCATAATATAATAGAGACAGTAGATCTAGCTGGTCTGTCATAATATAATAGAGACAGTAAATCTAGCTGGTCTGTCATAGTACAATAGAGACAGTAGATCTAGCTGGTCTGTCATAATATAATAGAGACAGTATATCTAGCTGGTCTGTCATAATATAATAGAGACAGTAGATCTAGCTGGTCTGTCATAATATAACAGACACAGTAGATCTAGCTGGTCTGTCAAATTAGAATAGAGACAGTAGATCTAGCTGGTCTGTCATAATATAATAGAGACAGTAGATCTAGCTGGTCTGTCATAATATAATAGAGACAGTAAATCTAGCTGGTCTGTCATAATATAATAGAGACAGTAGATCTAGCTGGTCTGTCATAATATAATAGAGACAGTAGATCTAGCTGGTCTGTCATAATATAATAGAGACAGTAGATCTAGCTGGTCTGTCATAATATAATAGAGATAGTAGATCTAGCTGGTCTGTCATATTATAATAGAGACAGTATATCTACCTGGTCTGTCATAATACATTAGAGACGGTAGATCTAGCTGGCCTGTCATAATATAATAGAGACAATAGATCTAGCTGGTCTGTCATATTATAATAGAGACAGTAGATCTAGCTGGTCTGTCATAATATAACAGAGACAGTAGATCTAGCTGGTCTGTCAAATTAGAATAGAGACAGTAGATCTAGCTGGTCTGTCATAATATAATAGAGACAGTAGATCTAGCTGGTCTGTCATAATATAATAGAGACAGTAGATCTAGCTGGTCTGTCATAATATAATAGAGACAGTAGATCTAGCTGGTCTGTCATAATATAATAGAGACAGTAGATCTAGCTGGTCTGTCATAATATAATAGAGACAGTAGATCTAGCTGGTCTGTCATAATATAATAGAGACAGTAGATCTAGCTGGTCTGTCATAATATAATAGAGACAGTAGATCTAGCTGGTCTGTCATAATATAATAGAGACAGTAGATCTAGCTGGTCTGTCATAATATAATAGAGACAGTAGATCTAGCTGGTCTGTCATAATATAATAGAGACAGTAGATCTACCTGGTCTGTCATAATATAATAGAGACAGTAGATCTAGCTGGTCTGTCATAATATAATAGAGACAGTAGATCTAGCTGGTCTGTCTGTCATAGAGACAGTATAGCTGGTCTGTCATAAATAGAGACACAGTCTAGAGTAGATCTAGCTGGTCTGTCATAATATAATAGAGACAGTAGATCTAGCTGGTCTGTCATAATATAATAGAGACAGTAGATCTAGCTGGTCTGTCATAATATAATAGAGACAGTAGATCTAGCTGGTCTGTCATAATATAATAGAGACAGTAGATCTAGCTGGTCTGTCATAATATAATAGAGACAGTAGATCTAGCTGGTCTGTCATAATATAATAGAGACAGTAGATCTAGCTGGTCTGTCATAATATAATAGAGACAGTAGATCTAGCTGGTCTGTCATAATATAATAGAGACAGTAGATCTAGCTGGTCTGTCATAATATAATAGAGACAGTAGATCTAGCTGGTCTGTCATAATATAATAGAGACAGTAGATCTAGCTGGTCTGTCATAATATAATAGAGACAGTAGATCTAGCTGGTCTGTCATAATATAATAGAGACAGTAGATCTAGCTGGTCTGTCATAATATAATAGAGACAGTAGATCTAGCTGGTCTGTCATAATATAATAGAGACAGTAGATCTAGCTGGTCTGTCATAATATAATAGAGACAGTAGATCTAGCTGGTCTGTCATAATATAATAGAGACAGTAGATCTAGCTGGTCTGTCATAATATAATAGAGACAGTAGATCTAGCTGGTCTGTCATAATATAATAGAGACAGTAGATCTAGCTGGTCTGTCATAATATAATAGAGACAGTAGATCTAGCTGGTCTGTCATAATATAATAGAGACAGTAGATCTAGCTGGTCTGTCATAATATAATAGAGACAGTAGATCTAGCTGGTCTGTCATAATATAATAGAGACAGTAGATCTAGCTGGTCTGTCATAATATAATAGAGACAGTAGATCTAGCTGGTCTGTCATAATATAATAGAGACAGTAGATCTAGCTGGTCTGTCATAATATAATAGAGACAGTAGATCTAGCTGGTCTGTCATAATATAATAGAGACAGTAGATCTAGCTGGTCTGTCATAATATAATAGAGACAGTAGATCTAGCTGGTCTGTCATAATATAATAGAGACAGTAGATCTAGCTGGTCTGTCATAATATAATAGAGACAGTAGATCTAGCTGGTCTGTCATAATATAATAGAGACAGTAGATCTAGCTGGTCTGTCATAATATAATAGAGACAGTAGATCTAGCTGGTCTGTCATAATATAATAGAGACAGTAGATCTAGCTGGTCTGTCATAATATAATAGAGACAGTAGATCTAGCTGGTCTGTCATAATATAATAGAGACAGTAGATCTAGCTGGTCTGTCATAATATAATAGAGACAGTAGATCTAGCTGGTCTGAGACTAGATCTAGCTGGTCTGTCATAATATAATAGAGACAGTAGATCTAGCTGGTCTGTCATAATATAATAGAGACAGTAGATCTAGCTGGTCTGTCATAATATAATCTGTCAAAATATAATAGAGACAGTAGATCTAGCTGGTCTGTCATAATATAATAGAGACAGTAGATCTAGCTGGTCTGTCATAATATAATAGAGACAGTAGATCTAGCTGGTCTGTCATAATATAATAGAGACAGTAGATCTAGCTGGTCTGTCATAATATAATAGAGACAGTAGATCTAGCTGGTCTGTCATAATATAATAGAGACAGTAGATCTAGCTGGTCTGTCATAATATAATAGAGACAGTAGATCTAGCTGGTCTGTCATAATATAATAGAGACAGTAGATCTAGCTGGTCTGTCATAATATAATAGAGACAGTAGATCTAGCTGGTCTGTCAAATATAATAGAGACAGTAGATCTAGCTGGTCTGTCATAATATAATAGAGACAGTAGATCTAGCTGGTCTGTCATAATATAATAGAGACAGTAGATCTAGCTGGTCTGTCATAATATAATAGAGACAGTAGATCTAGCTGGTCTGTCATAATATAATAGAGACAGTAGATCTAGCTGGTCTGTCATAATATAATAGAGACAGTAGATCTAGCTGGTCTGTCATAATATAATAGAGACAGTAGATCTAGCTGGTCTGTCATAATATAATAGAGACAGTAGATCTAGCTGGTCTGTCATAATATAATAGAGACAGTAGATCTAGCTGGTCTGTCATAATATAATAGAGACAGTAGATCTAGCTGGTCTGTCATAATATAATAGAGACAGTAGATCTAGCTGGTCTGTCATAATATAATAGAGACAGTAGATCTAGCTGGTCTGTCAAATTATAATAGAGACAGTAGATCTAGCTGGTCTGTCATAATATAATAGAGACAGTAGATCTAGCTGGTCTGTCATAATATAATAGAGACAGTATATCTAGCTGGTCTGTCATAATATAATAGAGACAGTAGATCTAGCTGGTCTGTCATAATATAATAGAGACAGTAGATCTAGCTGGTCTGTCATAATATAATAGAGACAGTAGATCTAGCTGGTCTGTCATAATATAATAGAGACATAGAGACAGTAGATCTAGCTGGTCTGTCATAATATAATAGAGACAGTAGATCTAGCTGGTCTGTCATAATATAATAGAGACAGTAGATCTACCTGGTCTGTCATAATATAATAGAGACAGTAGATCTAGCTGGTCTGTCATAATATAATAGAGACAGTAGATCTAGCTGGTCTGTCATAATATAATAGAGACAGTAGATCTAGCTGGTCTGTCATAATATAATAGAGACAGTAGATCTAGCTGGTCTGTCATAATATAAGCTAGAGACAGTAGATCTAGCTGGTCTGTCATAATATAATAGAGACAGTAGATCTAGCTGGTCTGTCATAATATAATAGAGACAGTAGATCTAGCTGGTCTGTCATAATATAATAGAGACAGTAGATCTAGCTGGTCTGTCATAATATAATAGAGACAGTGGATCTAGCTGGTCTGTCATAATATAATAGAGACAGTAGATCTAGCTGGTCTGTCATAATATAATAATAGATACAGTAGACAGTAGATCTAGCTGGTCTGTCATAATATAATAGAGACAGTAGATCTAGCTGGTCTGTCAAAATATAATAGAGACAGTAGATCTAGCTGGTCTGTCATAATATATAATAGAGACAGTAGATCTAGCTGGTCTGTCATAATATAATAGAGACAGTAGATCTAGCTGGTCTGTCATAA
Organism: Oncorhynchus tshawytscha; assembly: GCF_018296145.1. Classification (NCBI taxonomy): domain Eukaryota; kingdom Metazoa; phylum Chordata; class Actinopteri; order Salmoniformes; family Salmonidae; genus Oncorhynchus; species Oncorhynchus tshawytscha. The sequence goes on from NW_024608946.1 coordinate 6,217, forward strand.
TATAATAGAGACAGTAGATCTAGCTGGTCTGTCAAAATATAATAGAGACAGTAGATCTAGCTGGTCTGTCAAAATATAATAGAGAAAGTAGATCTAGCTGGTTTGTCATAATATAATAGAGACAGTAGATCTAGCTGGTCTGTCATAGTACAATAGAGACAGTAGATCTAGCTGGTCTGTCATAATATAATAGAGACAGTAGATCTAGCTGGTCTGTCATAATATAATAGAGACAATAGATCTAGCTGGTCTGTCATAATATAATAGAGACAGTAGATCTAGCTGGTCTGTCAAAATATAATAGAGACAGTATATCTAGATGGTCTGTCATAATATAATAGAGACAGTAGATCTAGCTGGTCTGTCATAATATAATAGAGACAGTAGATCTAGCTGGTCTGTCATAATATAATAGAGACAGTAGATCTAGCTGGTCTGTCATAATATAATAGAGACAGTAGATCTAGCTGGTCTGTCATAATATAATAGAGACAGTAGATCTAGCTGGTCTGTCATAATATAATAGAGACAGTAGATCTAGCTGGTCTGTCATAATATAATAGAGACAGTAGATCTAGCTGGTCTGTCATAATATAATAGAGACAGTAGTCATAATATAATCTAGCTGGTCTGTCAAAATATAATAGAGACAGTAGATCTAGCTGGTCTGTCATAATATAATAGAGACAGTAGATCTAGCTGGTCTGTCATAATATAATAGAGACAGTATATCTACCTGGTCTGTCATAATATAACAGAGACAGTAGATCTAGCTGGTCTGTCATAATATAATAGAGACAGTAGATCTAGCTGGTCTGTCATAATATAATAGAGACAGTAGATAGCTGGTCTGTCATAATATAGAGACAGTAGATCTAGCTGGTCTGTCATAATATAATAGAGACAGTAGATCTACCTGGTCTGTCAAAATATAATAGAGACAGTAGATCTAGCTGGTCTGTCAAAATATAATAGAGACAGTAGATCTAGCTGGTCTGTCAAAATATAATAGAGACAGTAGATCTAGCTGGTCTGTCATAATATAATAGAGACAGTAGATCTAGCTGGTCTGTCATAATATAATAGAGAATAGAGACAGTAGATCTAGCTGGTCTGTCATAATATAATAGAGACAGTAGATCTAGCTGGTCTGTCAAAATATAATAGAGACAGTAGATCTAGCTGGTCTGTCATAATATAATAGAGAATAGAGACAGTAGATCTAGCTGGTCTGTCATAATATAATAGAGACAGTAGATCTAGCTGGTCTGTCATAATATAATAGAGACAGTAGATCTAGCTGGTCTGTCAAAATATGGTCTGTAGAGACAGTAGATCTACCTGGTCTGTCAAAATATAATAGAGAAAGTAGATCTAGCTGGTTTGTCATAATATAATAGAGACAGTAGATCTAGCTGGTCTGTCATAATATAATAGAGACAATAGATCTAGCTGGTCTGTCATATTATAATAGAGACAGTAGATCTAGCTGGTCTGTCATAATATAATAGAGACATAGAGACAGTAGATCTTTCTGGTCTGTCATAATATAATAGAGACAGTAGATCTAGCTGGTCTGTCATAGTACAATAGAGACAGTAGATCTAGCTGGTCTGTCATAATATAATAGAGACAGTAGATCTAGCTGGTCTGTCATAATATAATAGAGACAGTAGATCTAGCTGGTCTGTCATAATATAATAGAGACAGTAGATCTAGCTGGTCTGTCAAAATATAATAGAGACAGTATATCTAGATGGTCTGTCATAATATAATAGAGACAGTAGATCTAGCTGGTCTGTCATAATATAATAGAGACAGTATATCTAGCTGGTCTGTCATAATATAATAGAGACAGTAGATCTAGCTGGTCTGTCATAATATAATAGAGACAGTAGATCTAGCTGGTCTGTCATAATATAATAGAGACAGTAGATCTAGCTGGTCTGTCATAATATAATAGAGACAGTAGATCTAGCTGGTCTGTCAAAATATAATAGAGACAGTAGATCTAGCTGGTCTGTCATAATATAATAGAGACAGTAGATCTAGCTGGTCTGTCATAATATAATAGAGACAGTAGATCTAGCTGGTCTGTCATAATATAATAGAGACAGTAGATCTAGCTGGTCTGTCATAATATAATAGAGACAGTAGATCTAGCTGGTCTGTCATAATATAATAGAGACAGTAGATCTAGCTGGTCTGTCATAATATAATAGAGACAGTAGATCTACCTGGTCTGTCAAAATATAATAGAGACAGTAGATCTAGCTGGTCTGTCATAATATAATAGAGAAAGTAGATCTAGCTGGTCTGTCATAATATAATAGAGACAGTAGATCTACCTGGTCTGTCATAATACAATAGAGACAGTAGATCTAGCTGGTCTGTCATAATATAATAGAGACAGTAGATATAGCTGGTCTGTCATAATATAATAGAGACAGTAGATCTAGCTGGTCTGTCATAATATAATAGAGACAGTAGATCTAGCTGGTCTGTCAAATATAGAATAGAGACAGTAGATCTAGCTGGTCTGTCATAATATAATAGAGACAGTAGATCTAGCTGGTCTGTCATAATATAATAGAGACAGTAGATCTACCTGGTCTGTCATAATATAACAGAGACAGTAGATCTAGCTGGTCTGTCATAATATAATAGAGACAGTAAATCTAGCTGGTCTGTCATAATATAATAGAGACAGTAGATCTAGCTGGTCTGTCATAATATAATAGAGACAGTAGATCTAGCTGGTCTGTCATAATATAATAGAGACAGTAGATCTAGCTGGTCTGTCATAATATAATAGAGACAGTAGATCTAGCTGGTCTGTCATAATATAATAGAGACAGTATATCTAGCTGGTCTGTCATAATATAGTAGAGACAGTAAATCTAGCTGGTCTGTCATAATATAATAGAGACAGTAGATCTAGCTGGTCTGTCATAATATAATAGAGACAGTAGATCTAGCTGGTCTGTCATAATATAATAGAGACAGTAGATCTAGCTGGTCTGTCAAATAGAATAGAGACAGTAGATCTAGCTGGTCTGTCATAATATAATAGAGACAGTAGATCTAGCTGGTCTGTCATAATATAATAATAGAGACAGTAGATCTAGCTGGTCTGTCATAATATAATAGAGACAGTAGATCTAGCTGGTCTGTCATAATATAATAGAGACAGTAGATCTAGCTGGTCTGTCATAGTAATAGAGACAGTAGATCTAGCTGGTCTGTCATAATATAATAGAGACATAGAGACAGTAGATCTAGCTGGTCTGTCATAATATAATAGAGACAGTAGATCTAGCTGGTCTGTCATAATATAATAGAGACAGTAGATCTAGCTGGTCTGTCATAATATAATAGAGACAGTAGATCTAGCTGGTCTGTCATAATATAATAGAGACAGTATATCTAGCTGGTCTGTCATAATATATTAGAGACAGTAGATCTAGCTGGTCTGTCATAATATAACAGACACAGTAGATCTAGCTGGTCTGTCAAATTAGAATAGAGACAGTAGATCTAGCTGGTCTGTCATAATATAATAGAGACAGTATATCTACCTGGTCTGTCATAATATAATAGAGACAGTGGATCTAGCGGTCTGTCATAATATAATAGCGACAGTAGATCTAGCTGGTCTGTCATAATATAATAGATACATAGAAACAGTAGATCTAGCTGGTCTGTCATAATATAATAGAGAAAGTAGATCTAGCTGGTCTGTCAAAATATAATAGAGACAGTAGATCTAGCTGGTCTGTCATAATATAATAGAGACATAGAGACAGTAGATCTAGCTGGTCTGTCATAATATAATAGAGACAGTAGATCTAGCTGGTCTGTCATAATATAATAGAGACAGTAGATCTAGCTGGTCTGTCAAAATATAATAGAGACAGTAGATCTAGCTGGTCTGTCAAAATATAATAGAGACAGTAGATCTAGCTGGTCTGTCATAATATAATAGAGACAGTAGATCTAGCTGGTCTGTCATAATATAATAGAGACAGTAGATCTAGCTGGTCTGTCATAATATAATAGAGACAGTAGATCTAGCTGGTCTGTCATAATATAATAGAGACATAGAGACAGTAGATCTTTCTGGTCTGTCATAATATAATAGAGACAGTAGATCTAGCTGGTCTGTCATAATATAATAGAGACAGTAGATCTAGCTGGTCTGTCATAATATAATAGAGACAGTAGATCTAGCTGGTCTGTCATAATATAATAGAGACAGTAGATCTAGCTGGTCTGTCATAATATAATAGAGACAGTAGATCTAGCTGGTCTGTCAAAATATAATAGAGACAGTATATCTAGCTGGTCTGTCATAATATAATAGAGACAGTAGATCTAGCTGGTCTGTCATAATATAATAGAGACAGTAGATCTACCTGGTCTGTCATAATATAATAGAGACAGTAGATCTAGCTGGTCTGTCATAATATAATAGAGACAGTAGATCTAGCTGGTCTGTCATAATATAATAGAGACAGTAGATCTAGCTGGTCTGTCATAATATAATAGAGACAGTAGATCTAGCTGGTCTGTCAAAATATAATAGAGACAGTAGATCTAGCTGGTCTGTCATAATATAATAGAGACAGTAGATCTAGCTGGTCTGTCATAATATAATAGAGACAGTAGATCTAGCTGGTCTGTCATAATATAATAGAGACAGTAGATCTAGCTGGTCTGTCATAATATAATAGAGACAGTAGATCTAGCTGGTCTGTCATAATATAATAGAGACAGTAGATCTAGCTGGTCTGTCAAAATATAATAGAGACAGTAGATCTAGATGGTCTGTCATAATATAATAGAGACAGTAGATCTAGCTGGTCTGTCATAATATAATAGAGACAGTAGATCTAGCTGGTCTGTCATAATATAATAGAGACAGTAGATCTAGCTGGTCTGTCATAATATAATAGAGACAGTAGATCTAGCTGGTCTGTCATAATATAATAGAGACATAGAGACAGTAGATCTAGCTGGTCTGTCATAATATAATAGAGACAGTAGATCTAGCTGGTCTGTCATAATATAATAGAGACAGTAGATCTAGCTGGTCTGTCAAAATATAATAGAGACAGTAGATCTAGCTGGTCTGTCAAAATATAATAGAGACAGTAGATCTAGCTGGTCTGTCATAATATAATAGAGACAGTAGATCTAGCTGGTCTGTCATAATATAATAGAGACATAGAGACAGTAGATCTAGCTGGTCTGTCATAATATAATAGAGACAGTAGATCTAGCTGGTCTGTCAAAATATAATAGAGACAGTAGATCTAGCTGGTCTGTCATCAAAATATAATAGAGACAGTAGATCTAGCTGGTCTGTCATAATATAATAGAGACAGTAGATCTAGCTGGTCTGTCATAATATAATAGAGACAGTAGATCTAGCTGGTCTGTCATAATATAATAGAGACAGTAGATCTAGCTGGTCTGTCATAATATAATAGTAGATCTAGCTGGTCTGTCATAATAGAGACAGTAGATCTAGCTGGTCTGTCATAATATAATAGAGACAGTAGATCTAGCTGGTCTGTCATAATATAATAGAGACAGTAGATCTAGCTGGTCTGTCATAATATAATAGAGACAGTAGATCTAGCTGGTCTGTCATAATATAATAGAGACAGTAGATCTAGCTGGTCTGTCATAATATAATAGAGACAGTAGATCTAGCTGGTCTGTCATAATATAATAGAGACAGTAGATCTAGCTGGTCTGTCATAATATAATAGAGACAGTAGATCTAGCTGGTCTGTCATAATATAATAGAGACAGTAGATCTAGCTGGTCTGTCATAATATAATAGAGACAGTAGATCTAGCTGGTCTGTCAAAATATAATAGAGACAGTAGATCTAGCTGGTCTGTCATAATATAATAGAGACAGTAGATCTAGCTGGTCTGTCATAATATAATAGAGACAGTAGATCTAGCTGGTCTGTCATAATATAATAGAGACAGTAGATCTAGCTGGTCTGTCATAATATAATAGAGACAGTAGATCTAGCTGGTCTGTCATAATATAATAGAGACATAGAGACAGTAGATCTAGCTGGTCTGTCATAATATAATAGAGACAGTAGATCTAGCTGGTCTGTCAAAATATAATAGAGACAGTAGATCTAGCTGGTCTGTCAAAATATAATAGAGACAGTAGATCTAGCTGGTCTGTCATAATATAATAGAGACAGTAGATCTAGCTGGTCTGTCATAATATAATAGAGACAGTAGATCTAGCTGGTCTGTCATAATATAATAGAGACATAGAAACAGTAGATCTAGCTGGTCTGTCATAATATAATAGAGACAGTAGATCTAGCTGGTCTGTCAAAATATAATAGAGACAGTAGATCTAGCTGGTCTGTCATAATATAATAGAGACAGTAGACTAGCTGGTCTGAGACAGTAGATCTAGCTGGTCTGTCATAATATAATAGAGACAGTAGATCTAGCTGGTCTGTCATAATATAATAGAGACAGTAGATCTAGCTGGTCTGTCAAAATATAATACAGACAGTAGATCTAGTTGTTCTGTCAAAATATAATAGAGACATTAGATCTAGCTGGTCTGTCATATTATATTAGACACAGTAGATCTAGCTGGTCTGTCATAATATAATAGAGACAGTAGATCTAGCTGGTCTGTCATAATATAATAGAGACAGTAGATCTAGCTGGTCTGTCATAATATAATATAGACATAGAGACAGTAGATCTTTCTGGTCTGTCATAATATAATAGAGACAGTAGATCTAGCTGGTCTGTCATAATATAATAGAGACAGTAGATCTAGCTGGTCTGTCATAATATAATAGAGACAGTAGATCTAGCTGGTCTGTCATAATATAATAGAGACAGTAGATCTAGCTGGTCTGTCATAATATAATAGAGACAGTAGATCTAGCTGGTCTGTCAAAATATAATAGAGACAGTAGATCTAGCTGGTCTGTCATAATATAATAGAGACAGTAGATCTAGCTGGTCTGTCATAATATAATAGAGACAGTAGATCTAGCTGGTCTGTCATAATATAATAGAGACAGTAGATCTAGCTGGTCTGTCATAATATAATAGAGACAGTAGATCTAGCTGGTCTGTCATAATATAATAGAGACAGTAGATCTAGCTGGTCTGTCATAATATAATAGAGACAGTAGATCTAGCTGGTCTGTCAAAATATAATAGAGACAGTAGATCTAGCTGGTCTGTCATAATATAATAGAGACAGTAGATCTAGCTGGTCTGTCATAATATAATAGAGACAGTAGATCTAGCTGGTCTGTCAAAATATAATAGAGACAGTAGATCTAGCTGGTCTGTCATAGTACAATAGAGACAGTAGATCTAGCTGGTCTGTCCTAATATAATAGTGACAGTAGATATAGCTGCTCTGTCATGATATATTAGAGACAGTAGATCTAGCTGGTCTGTCATAATATAATAGAGACAGTAGATCTAGCTGGTCTGTCATAATATAATAGAGACAGTAGATCTAGCTGGTCTGTCATAATATAATAGAGACAGTAGATCTAGCTGGTCTGTCATAATATAATAGAGACAGTAGATCTAGCTGGTCTGTCATAATATAATAGAGACAGTAGATCTAGCTGGTCTGTCATAATATAATAGAGACAGTAGATCTAGCTGGTCTGTCATAATATAATAGAGACAGTAGATCTAGCTGGTCTGTCATAAATAGAGACAGTAGATCTATCTGTCATAAGAATAGAGACAGTAGATCTAGCTGGTCTGTCATAATATAATAGAGACAGTAGATCTAGCTTGTCTGTCATAATATAATAGAGAAGTATATCTACCTGGTCTGTCAAAATATAATAGAGACGGTAGATCTAGCTGGTCTGTCATAATATAATAGAGACAGTAGATCTAGCTGGTCTGTCATAATATAATAGAGACAGTAGATCTAGCTGGTCTGTCATAATATAATAGAGACAGTAGATCTAGCTGGTCTGTCAAAATATAATAGAGACAGTAGATCTAGCTGGTCTGTGATAATATAATAGAGACAGTAGATCTAGCTGGTCTGTCATAATATAATAGAGACAGTAGATCTAGCTGGTCTGTCATAATATAATAGAGACAGTAGATCTAGCTGGTCTGTCATAATATAATAGAGACAGTAGATCTAGCTGGTCTGTCATAATATAATAGAGACAGTAGATCTAGCTGGTCTGTCATAATATAATACAGACATAGAGACAGTAGATCTAGCTGGTCTGTCAAAATATAATAGAGACAGTAGATCTAGCTGGTCTGTCATAATATAATAGTAGATCTAGAGACAGTAGATCTAGCTGGTCTGTCATAATATAATAGAGCTAGTAGTCTGTCATAATATAATAGAGACAGTAGATCTGGTCTGTCATAATATAATAGAGACAGTAGATCTAGCTGGTCTGTCATAATATAATAGAGACAGTAGATCTAGCTGGTCTGTCAAAATATAATAGAGACAGTAGATCTAGCTGGTCTGTCAAAATATAATAGAGACAGTAGATCTAGCTGGTCTGTCATAATATAATAGAGACAGTAGATCTAGCTGGTCTGTCATAATATAATAGAGACAGTAGATCTAGCTGGTCTGTCAAAATATAATAGAGACAGTAGATCTAGCTGGTCTGTCAAAATATAATAGAGACAGTAGATCTAGCTGGTCTGTCATAATATAATAGAGACAGTAGATCTAGCTGGTCTGTCATAATATAATAGAGACAGTAGATCTACCTGGTCTGTCATAATATAATAGAGACAGTAGATCTACCTGGTCTTTCAAAATATAATAGAGACAGTAGATCTAGCTGGTCTGTCAAATTAGAATAGAGACAGTAGATCTAGCTGGTCTGTCATAATATAATAGAGACAGTAGATCTAGCTGGTCTGTCAAAATATAATAGAGACAGTAGATCTAGCTGGTCTGTCATAATATAATAGAGACAGTAGATCTAGCTGGTCTGTCATAATATAATAGAGACAGTAGATCTAGCTGGTCTGTCATAATATAATAGAGACAGTAGATCTAGCTGGTCTGTCAAAATATAATAGAGACAGTAGATCTAGCAGGTCTGTGATAATATAATAGAGACAGTAGATATAGCTGCTCTGTCATAATATAATAGAGACAGTAGATCTAGCTGGTCTGTCATAATATAATAGAGACAGTAGATCTAGCTGGTCTGTCATAATATAATAGAGACAGTAGATCTAGCTGGTCTGTCATAATATAGCAGAGACAGTAGATCTAGCTGGTCTGTCATAATATAATAGAGACAGTAGATCTAGCTGGTCTGTCATAATATAACAGAGACAGTAGATCTAGCTGGTCTGCCAAATTAGAATCGAGACAGTAGATCTAGCTGGTCTGTCATAATATAATAGAGACAGTAGATCTAGCTGGTCTGTCAAAATATAATAGAGATGGTAGATCTAGCTGGTCTGTCATAATATAATAGAGACAGTAGATCTAGCTGGTCTGTCATAATATAATAGAGACAGTAGATCTAGCTGGTCTGTCATAATATAATAGAGACAGTAGATCTAGCTGGTCTGTCATAATATAATAGAGACAGTAGATCTAGCTGGTCTGTCATAATATAATAGAGACAGTAGATCTAGCTGGTCTGTCATAATATAATAGAGACAGTAGATCTAGCTGGTCTGTCATAATATAATAGAGACAGTAGATCTAGCTGGTCTGTCATAATATAATAGAGACAGTAGATCTAGCTGGTCTGTAATATAATATAAGACAGTAGAGACAGTAGATCTAGCTGGTCTGTCATAATATAATAGAGACAGTAGATCTAGCTGGTCTGTCATAATATAATAGAGAATAGAGACAGTAGATCTAGATCTGGCTGGTCTGTCATAATATAATAGAGACAGTAGATCTAGCTGGTCTGTCATAATATAATAGAGACAGTAGATCTAGCTGGTCTGTCATAATATAATAGAGACAGTAGATCTAGCTGGTCTGTCATAATATAATAGAGACAGTAGATCTAGCTGGTCTGTCATAATATAATAGAGACAGTAGATCTAGCTGGTCTGTCATATAATAGAGACAGTATAGCTGGTCTGTCATAATATAATAGACAGTAGATCTAGCTGGTCTGTCATAATATAATAGAGACAGTAGATCTAGCTGGTCTGTCATAATATAATAGAGACAGTAGATCTAGCTGGTCTGTCATAATATAATAGAGACAGTAGATCTAGCTGGTCTGTCATAATATAATAGAGACAGTAGATCTAGCTGGTCTGTCAAATAATAGAATAGAGACAGTAGATCTAGCTGGTCTGTCATAATATAATAGAGACAGTAGATCTAGCTGGTCTGTCATAATATAATAGAGACAGTAGATCTAGCTGGTCTGTCATAATATAATAGAGACAGTAGATCTAGCTGGTCTGTCATAATATAATAGAGACAGTAGATCTAGCTGGTCTGTCAAAATATAATAGAGACAGTAGATCTAGCTGGTCTGTCATAATATAATAGAGACAGTAGATCTAGCTGGTCTGTCATAATATAATAGAGACAGTAGATCTAGCTGGTCTGTCATAATATAATAGAGACAGTAGATCTAGCTGGTCTGTCATAATATAATAGAGACAGTAGATCTAGCTGGTCTGTCATAATATAATAGAGACAGTAGATCTAGCTGGTCTGTCATAATATAATAGAGACAGTAGATCTAGCTGGTCTGTCATAATATAATAGAGACAGTAGATCTAGCTGGTCTGTCATAATATAATAGAGACAGTAGATCTAGCTGGTCTGTCATAATATAATAGAGACAGTAGATCTAGCTGGTCTGTCATAATATAATAGAGACAGTAGATCTAGCTGGTCTGTCATAATATAATAGAGACAGTAGATCTAGCTGGTCTGTCATAATATATAATAGAGACAGTAGATCTAGCTGGTCTGTCATAATATAATAGAGACAGTAGATCTAGCTGGTCTGTCATAATATAATAGAGACAGTAGATCTAGCTGGTCTGTCATAATATAATAGAGACAGTAGATCTAGCTGGTCTGTCATAATATAATAGAGACAGTAGATCTAGCTGGTCTGTCATAATATAATAGAGACAGTAGATCTAGCTGGTCTGTCAAAATATAATAGAGACAGTAGATCTAGCTGGTCTGTCATAATATAATAGAGACAGTAGATCTAGCTGGTCTGTCATAATATAATAGAGACAGTAGATCTAGCTGGTCTGTCATAATATAATAGAGACAGTAGATCTAGTCTGTCATAATAGTAGAGAGATCTAGCTGGTCTGTCATAATATAATAGAGACAGTAGATCTAGCTGGTCTGTCATAATATAATAGAGACAGTAGATCTAGCTGGTCTGTCATAATATAATAGAGACAGTAGATCTAGCTGGTCTGTCATAATATAATAGAGACAGTAGATCTAGCTGGTCTGTCATAATATAATAGAGACAGTAGATCTAGCTGGTCTGTCATAATATAATAGAGACAGTAGATCTAGCTGGTCTGTCATAATATAATAGAGACAGTAGATCTAGCTGGTCTGTCATAATATAATAGAGACAGTAGATCTAGCTGGTCTGTCATAATATAATAGAGACAGTAGATCTAGCTGGTCTGTCATAATATAATAGAGACAGTAGATCTAGCTGGTCTGTCATAATATAATAGAGACAGTAGATCTAGCTGGTCTGTCATAATATAATAGAGACAGTAGATCTAGCTGGTCTGTCATAATATAATAGAGACAGTAGATCTAGCTGGTCTGTCATAATATAATAGAGACAGTAGATCTAGCTGGTCTGTCATAATATAATAGAGACAGTAGATCTAGCTGGTCTGTCATAATATAATAGAGACAGTAGATCTAGCTGGTCTGTCAAATAAAATAATAGAGACAGTAGATCTAGCTGGTCTGTCATAATATAATAGAGACAGTAGATCTAGCTGGTCTGTCATAATATAATAGAGACAGTAGATCTAGCTGGTCTGTCATAATATAATAGAGACAGTAGATCTAGCTGGTCTGTCATAATATAATAGAGACAGTAGATCTAGCTGGTCTGTCATAATATAATAGAGACAGTAGATCTAGCTGGTCTGTCATAATATAATAGAGACAGTAGATCTAGCTGGTCTGTCATAATATAATAGAGACAGTAGATCTAGCTGGTCTGTCATAATATAATAGAGACAGTAGATCTAGCTGGTCTGTCATAATATAATAGAGACAGTAGATCTAGCTGGTCTGTCATAATATAATAGAGACAGTAGATCTAGCTGGTCTGTCATAATATAATAGAGACAGTAGATCTAGCTGGTCTGTCATAATATAATAGAGACAGTAGATCTAGCTGGTCTGTCATAATATAATAGAGACAGTAGATCTAGCTAGCTGGTCTGTCATAATATAATAGAGACAGTAGATCTAGCTGGTCTGTCATAATATAATAGAGACAGTAGATCTAGCTGGTCTGTCATAATATAATAGAGACAGTAGATCTAGCTGGTCTGTCATAATATAATAGAGACAGTAGATCTAGCTGGTCTGTCATAATATAATAGAGACAGTAGATCTAGCTGGTCTGTCATAATATAATAGAGACAGTAGATCTAGCTGGTCTGTCATAATATAATAGAGACAGTAGATCTAGCTGGTCTGTCATAATATAATAGAGACAGTAGATCTAGCTGGTCTGTCATAATATAATAGAGACAGTAGATCTAGCTGGTCTGTCATAATATAATAGAGACAGTAGATCTAGCTGGTCTGTCATAATATAATAGAGACAGTAGATCTAGCTGGTCTGTCATAATATAATAGAGACAGTAGATCTAGCTGGTCTGTCATAAATATAATAGAGACAGTAGATCTAGCTGGTCTGTCATAATATAATAGAGACAGTAGATCTAGCTGGTCTGTCATAATATAATAGAGACAGTAGATCTAGCTGGTCTGTCATAATATAATAGAGACAGTAGATCTAGCTGGTCTGTCATAATATAATAGAGACAGTAGATCTAGCTGGTCTGTCATAATATAATAGAGACAGTAGATCTAGCTGGTCTGTCATAATATAATAGAGACAGTAGATCTAGCTGGTCTGTCATAATATAATAGAGACAGTAGATCTAGCTGGTCTGTCATAATATAATAGAGACAGTAGATCTAGCTGGTCTGTCATAATATAATAGAGACAGTAGATCTAGCTGGTCTGTCATAATATAATAGAGACAGTAGATCTAGCTGGTCTGTCATAATATAATAGAGACAGTAGATCTAGCTGGTCTGTCATAATATAATAGAGACAGTAGATCTAGCTGGTCTGTCATAATATAATAGAGACAGTAGATCTAGCTGGTCTGTCATAATATAATAGAGAATAGAGACAGTAGATCTAGCTGGTCTGTCATAATATAATAGAGACAGTAGATCTAGCTGGTCTGTCATAATATAATAGAGACAGTAGATCTAGCTGGTCTGTCATAATATAATAGAGACAGTAGATCTAGCTGGTCTGTCATAATATAATAGAGACAGTAAATCTAGCTGGTCTGTCATAATATAGCAGAGACAGTAGATCTAGCTGGTCTGTCATAATATAATAGAGACAGTAGATCTAGCTGGTCTGTCATAATATAATAGAGACAGTAGATCTAGCTGGTCTGTCATAATATAATAGAGACAGTAGATCTAGCTGGTCTGTCATAATATAATAGAGACAGTAGATCTAGCTGGTCTGTCATAATATAATAGAGACAGTAGATCTAGCTGGTCTGTCATAATATAATAGAGACAGTAGATCTAGCTGGTCTGTCATAATATAATAGAGACAGTAGATCTAGCTGGTCTGTCATAATATAATAGAGACAGTAGATCTAGCTGGTCTGTCATAATATAATAGAGACAGTAGATCTAGCTGGTCTGTCATAATATAATAGAGACAGTAGATCTAGCTGGTCTGTCATAATATAATAGAGACAGTAGATCTAGCTGGTCTGTCATAATATAATAGAGACAGTAGATCTAGCTGGTCTGTCATAATATAATAGAGACAGTAGATCTAGCTGGTCTGTCATAATATAATAGAGACAGTAGATCTAGCTGGTCTGTCATAATATAATAGAGACAGTAGATCTAGCTGGTCTGTCATAATATAATAGAGACAGTAGATCTAGCTGGTCTGTCATAATATAATAGAGACAGTAGATCTAGCTGGTCTGTCATAATATAATAGAGACAGTAGATCTAGCTGGTCTGTCATAATATAATAGAGACAGTAGATCTAGCTGGTCTGTCATAAATATAATAGAGACAGTAGATCTAGCTGGTCTGTCATAATATAATAGAGACAGTAGATCTAGCTGGTCTGTCATAATATAATAGAGACAGTAGATCTAGCTGGTCTGTCATAATATAATAGAGACAGTAGATCTAGCTGGTCTGTCATAAAATAATAGAGACAGTAGATCTAGCTGGTCTGTCATAATATAATAGAGACAGTAGATCTAGCTGGTCTGTCATAATATAATAGAGACAGTAGATCTAGCTGGTCTGTCATAATATAATAGAGACAGTAGATCTAGCTGGTCTGTCATAATATAATAGAGACAGTAGATCTAGCTGGTCTGTCATAATATAATAGAGACAGTAGATCTAGCTGGTCTGTCATAATATAATAGAGACAGTAGATCTAGCTGGTCTGTCATAATATAATAGAGACAGTAGATCTAGCTGGTCTGTCATAATATAATAGAGACAGTAGATCTAGCTGGTCTGTCATAATATAATAGAGACAGTAGATCTAGCTGGTCTGTCATAATATAATAGAGACAGTAGATCTAGCTGGTCTGTCATAATATAATAGAGAGACAGATCTAGCTGGTCTGTCATAATATAATAGAGACAGTAGATCTAGCTGGTCTGTCATAAATATAATAGAGACAGTAGATCTAGCTGGTCTGTCATAATATAATAGAGACAGAGACAGTAGATCTAGCTGGTCTGTCATAATATAATAGAGACAGTAGATCTAGCTGGTCTGTCATAATATAATAGAGACAGTAGATCTAGCTGGTCTGTCATAATATAATAGAGACAGTAGATCTAGCTGGTCTGTCATAATATAATAGAGACAGTAGATCTAGCTGGTCTGTCATAATATAATAGAGACAGTAGATCTAGCTGGTCTGTCATAATATAATAGAGACAGTAGATCTAGCTGGTCTGTCATAATATAATAGAGACAGTAGATCTAGCTGGTCTGTCATAATATAATAGAGACAGTAGATCTAGCTGGTCTGTCAATAATATAATAGAGACAGTAGATCTAGCTGGTCTGTCATAATATAATAGAGACAGTAGATCTAGCTGGTCTGTCATAATATAATAGAGACAGTAGATCTAGCTGGTCTGTCATAATATAATAGAGACAGTAGATCTAGCTGGTCTGTCATAATATAATAGAGACAGTAGATCTAGCTGGTCTGTCATAATATAATAGAGACAGTAGATCTAGCTGGTCTGTCATAATATAATAGAGACAGTAGATCTAGCTGGTCTGTCATAATATAATAGAGACAGTAGATCTAGCTGGTCTGTCATAATATAATAGAGACAGTAGATCTAGCTGGTCTGTCATAATATAATAGAGACAGTAGATCTAGCTGGTCTGTCATAATATAATAGAGACAGTAGATCTAGCTGGTCTGTCATAATATAATAGAGACAGTAGATCTAGCTGGTCTGTCATAATATAATAGAGACAGTAGATCTAGCTGGTCTGTCATAATATAATAGAGACAGTAGATCTAGCTGGTCTGTCATAATATAATAGAGACAGTAGATCTAGCTGGTCTGTCATAATATAATAGAGACAGTAGATCTAGCTGGTCTGTCATAATATAATAGAGACAGTAGATCTAGCTGGTCTGTCATAATATAATAGAGACAGTAGATCTAGCTGGTCTGTCATAATATAATAGAGACAGTAGATCTAGCTGGTCTGTCATAATATAATAGAGACAGTAGATCTAGCTGGTCTGTCATAATATAATAGAGACAGTAGATCTAGCTGGTCTGTCATAATATAATAGAGACAGTAGATCTAGCTGGTCTGTCATAATATAATAGAGACAGTAGATCTAGCTGGTCTGTCATAATATAATAGAGACAGTAGATCTAGCTGGTCTGTCATAATATAATAGAGACAGTAGATCTAGCTGGTCTGTCATAATATAATAGAGACAGTAGATCTAGCTGGTCTGTCATAATATAATAGAGACAGTAGATCTAGCTGGTCTGTCATAATATAATAGAGACAGTAGATCTAGCTGGTCTGTCATAATATAATAGAGACAGTAGATCTAGCTGGTCTGTCATAATATAATAGAGACAGTAGATCTAGCTGGTCTGTCATAATATAATAGAGACAGTAGATCTAGCTGGTCTGTCATAATATAATAGAGACAGTAGATCTAGCTGGTCTGTCATAATAATATAATAGAGACAGTAGATCTAGCTGGTCTGTCATAATATAATAGAGACAGTAGATCTAGCTGGTCTGTCATAATATAATAGAGACAGTAGATCTAGCTGGTCTGTCATAATATAATAGAGACAGTAGATCTAGCTGGTCTGTCAAAATATAATAGAGACAGTAGATCTAGCTGGTCTGTCATAATATAATAGAGACAGTAGATCTAGCTGGTCTGTCATAATATAATAGAGACAGTAGATCTAGCTGGTCTGTCATAATATAATAGAGACAGTAGATCTAGCTGGTCTGTCATAATATAATAGAGACAGTAGATCTAGCTGGTCTGTCATAATATAATAGAGACAGTAGATCTAGCTGGTCTGTCATAATATAATAGAGACAGTAGATCTAGCTGGTCTGTCAAATATAATAGAGACAGTAGATCTAGCTGGTCTGTCATAATATAATAGAGACAGTAGATCTAGCTGGTCTGTCATAATATAATAGAGACAGTAGATCTAGCTGGTCTGTCATAATATAATAGAGACAGTAGATCTAGCTGGTCTGTCATAATATAATAGAGACAGTAGATCTAGCTGGTCTGTCATAATATAATAGAGACAGTAGATCTAGCTGGTCTGTCATAATATAATAGAGACAGTAGATCTAGCTGGTCTGTCATAATATAATAGAGACAGTAGATCTAGCTGGTCTGTCATAATATAATAGATAGAGACAGTAGATCTAGCTGGTCTGTCATAATATAATAGAGACAGTAGATCTAGCTGGTCTGTCATAATATAATAGAGACAGTAGATCTAGCTGGTCTGTCATAATATAATAGAGACAGTAGATCTAGCTGGTCTGTCATAATATAATAGAGACAGTAGATCTAGCTGGTCTGTCATAATATAATAGAGACAGTAGATCTAGCTGGTCTGTCATAATATAATAGAGACAGTAGATCTAGCTGGTCTGTCATAATATAATAGAGACAGTAGATCTAGCTGGTCTGTCATAATATAATAGAGACAGTAGATCTAGCTGGTCTGTCATAATATAATAGAGACAGTAGATCTAGCTGGTCTGTCATAATATAATAGAGACAGTAGATCTAGCTGGTCTGTCATAATATAATAGAGACAGTAGATCTAGCTGGTCTGTCATAATATAATAGAGACAGTAGATCTAGCTGGTCTGTCATAATATAATAGAGACATAGAGACAGTAGATCTAGCTGGTCTGTCATAATATAATAGAGACAGTAGATCTAGCTGGTCTGTCATAATATAATAGAGACAGTAGATCTAGCTGGTCTGTCATAATATAATAGAGACAGTAGATCTAGCTGGTCTGTCATAATATAATAGAGACAGTAGATCTAGCTGGTCTGTCATAATATAATAGAGACAGTAGATCTAGCTGGTCTGTCATAATATAATAGAGACAGTAGATCTAGCTGGTCTGTCATAATATAGAGACAGTAGATCTAGCTGGTCTGTCAAAATATAATAGAGACAGTAGATCTAGCTGGTCTGTCATAATATAATAGAGACAGTAGATCTAGCTGGTCTGTCAAAATATAATAGAGACAGTAGATCTAGCTGGTCTGTCATAATATAATAGAGACAGTAGATCTAGCTGGTCTGTCATAATATAATAGAGACAGTAGATCTAGCTGGTCTGTCATAATATAATAGAGACAGTAGATCTAGCTGGTCTGTCATAATATAATAGAGACAGTAGATCTAGCTGGTCTGTCATAATATAATAGAGACAGTAGATCTAGCTGGTCTGTCATCATAATATAATAGAGACAGTAGATCTAGCTGGTCTGTCATAATATAATAGAGACAGTAGATCTAGCTGGTCTGTCATAATATAATAGAGACAGTAGATCTAGCTGGTCTGTCATAATATAATAGAGACAGTAGATCTAGCTGGTCTGTCATAATATAATAGAGACAGTAGATCTAGCTGGTCTGTCAAAAATAGATCTAGCTGGTCTGTCAAATATAATAGAGACAGTAGATCTAGCTGGTCTGTCATAATATAATAGAGACAGTAGATCTAGCTGGTCTGTCATAATATAATAGAGACAGTAGATCTAGCTGGTCTGTCATAATATAATAGAGACAGTAGATCTAGCTGGTCTGTCATAATATAATAGAGACAGTAGATCTAGCTGGTCTGTCATAATATAATAGAGACAGTAGATCTAGCTGGTCTGTCATAATATAATAGAGACAGTAGATCTAGCTGGTCTGTCAAATATAATAGAGACAGTAGATCTAGCTGGTCTGTCATAATATAATAGAGACAGTAGATCTAGCTGGTCTGTCATAATATAATAGAGACAGTAGATCTAGCTGGTCTGTCATAATATAATAGAGACAGTAGATCTAGCTGGTCTGTCATAATATAATAGAGACAGTAGATCTAGCTGGTCTGTCATAATATAATAGAGACAGTAGATCTAGCTGGTCTGTCATAATATAATAGAGACAGTAGATCTAGCTGGTCTCATAATATAATAGAGACAGTAGATCTAGCTGGTCTGTCATAATATAATAGAGACAGTAGATCTAGCTGGTCTGTCATAATATAATAGAGACAGTAGATCTAGCTGGTCTGTCATAATATAATAGAGACAGTAGATCTAGCTGGTCTGTCATAATATAATAGAGACAGTAGATCTAGCTGGTCTGTCATAATATAATAGAGACAGTAGATCTCTAGTCTGGTCTGTCATAATATAATAGAGACAGTAGATCTAGCTGGTCTGTCATAATATAATAGAGACAGTAGATCTAGCTGGTCTGTCATAATATAATAGAGACAGTAGATCTAGCTGGTCTGTCATAATATAATAGAGACAGTAGATCTAGCTGGTCTGTCATAATATAATAGAGACAGTAGATCTAGCTGGTCTGTCATAATATAATAGAGACAGTAGATCTAGCTGGTCTGTCATAATATAATAGAGACAGTAGATCTAGCTGGTCTGTCATAATATAATAGAGACAGTAGATCTAGCTGGTCTGTCATAATATAATAGAGACAGTAGATCTAGCTGGTCTGTCATAATATACATAGAGACAGTAGATCTAGCTGGTCTGTCATAATATAATAGAGACAGTAGATCTAGCTGGTCTGTCAAATAATAGAATAGAGACAGTAGATCTAGCTGGTCTGTCATAATATAATAGAGACAGTAGATCTAGCTGGTCTGTCATAATATAATAGAGACAGTAGATCTAGCTGGTCTGTCATAATATAACAGAGACAGTAGATCTAGCTGGTCTGTCATAATATAATAGAGACAGTAGATCTAGCTGGTCTGTCATAATATAATAGAGACAGTAGATCTAGCTGGTCTGTCATAATATAATAGAGACAGTAGATCTAGCTGGTCTGTCATAATATAATAGAGACAGTAGATCTAGCTGGTCTGTCATAAATAATAATAGAGACAGTAGATCTAGCTGGTCTGTCATAATATAATAGAGACAGTAGATCTAGCTGGTCTGTCATAATATAATAGAGACAGTAGATCTAGCTGGTCTGTCATAATATAATAGAGACAGTAGATCTAGCTGGTCTGTCAAAATATAATAGAGACAGTAGATCTAGCTGGTCTGTCATAATATAATAGAGACAGTAGATCTAGCTGGTCTGTCATAATATAATAGAGACAGTAGATCTAGCTGGTCTGTCATAATATAATAGAGACAGTAGATCTAGCTGGTCTGTCATAATATAATAGAGACAGTAGATCTAGCTGGTCTGTCATAATATACAGAGACAGTAGATCTAGCTGGTCTGTCATAATATAATAGAATAGAGACAGTAGATCTAGCTGGTCTGTCATAATATAATAGAGACAGTAGATCTAGCTGGTCTGTCATAATATAATAGAGACAGTAGATCTAGCTGGTCTGTCATAATATAATAGAGACAGTAGATCTAGCTGGTCTGAATAGAGACAGTAGATCTAGCTGGTCTGTCATAATATAATAGAGACAGTAGATCTAGCTGGTCTGTCATAATATAATAGAGACAGTAGATCTAGCTGGTCTGTCATAAATATAATAGAGACAGTAGATCTAGCTGGTCTGTCATAATATAATAGAGACAGTAGATCTAGCTGGTCTGTCATAATATAATAGAGACAGTAGATCTAGCTGGTCTGTCATAATATAATAGAGACAGTAGATCTAGCTGGTCTGTCATAATATAATAGAGACAGTAGATCTAGCTGGTCTGTCATAATAGAATAGAGACAGTAGATCTAGCTGGTCTGTCATAATATAATAGAGACAGTAGATCTAGCTGGTCTGTCAAAATATAATAGAGACAGTAGATCTAGCTGGTCTGTCATAATATAATAGAGACAGTAGATCTAGCTGGTCTGTCATAATATAATAGAGACAGTAGATCTAGCTGGTCTGTCATAATATAATATAATAGAGACAGTAGATCTAGCTGGTCTGTCATAATATAATAGAGACAGTAGATCTAGCTGGTCTGTCATAATATAATAGAGACAGTAGATCTAGCTGGTCTGTCATAATATAATAGAGAGAGACAGTAGATCTAGCTGGTCTGTCATAATATAATAGAGACAGATCTAGCTGGTCTGTCATAATATAATAGAGACAGTAGATCTAGCTGGTCTGTCATAATATAATAGAGACAGTAGATCTAGCTGGTCTGTCAAATATAATAGAGACAGTAGATCTAGCTGGTCTGTCAAATAATATAGAGACAGTAGATCTAGCTGGTCTGTCATAATATAATAGAGACAGTAGATCTAGCTGGTCTGTCATAATATAATAGAGACAGTAGATCTAGCTGGTCTGTCATAATATAATAGAGACAGTAGATCTAGCTGGTCTGTCATAATATAATAGACAGTAGATCTAGCTGGTCTGTCATAATATAATAGAGACAGTAGATCTAGCTGGTCTGTCATAATATAATAGAGACAGTAGATCTAGCTGGTCTGTCATAATATAATAGAGACAGTAGATCTAGCTGGTCTGTCATAATATAATAGAGACAGTAGATCTAGCTGGTCTGTCATAATATAATAGAGACAGTAGATCTAGCTGGTCTGTCATAATATAATAGAGACAGTAGATCTAGCTGGTCTGTCATAATATAATAGAGACAGTATATCTAGCTGGTCTGTCATAATATAATAGAGACAGTAGATCTAGCTGGTCTGTCATAATATAATAGAGACAGTAGATCTAGCTGGTCTGTCATAATATAATAGAGACAGTAGATCTAGCTGGTCTGTCATAATATAATAGAGACAGTAGATCTAGCTGGTCTGTCAAATATAATAGAGACAGTAGATCTAGCTGGTCTGTCATAATATAATAGAGACAGTAGATCTAGCTGGTCTGTCATAATATAATAGAGACAGTAGATCTAGCTGGTCTGTCATAATATAATAGAGACAGTAGATCTAGCTGGTCTGTCATAATATAATAGAGACAGTAGATCTAGCTGGTCTGTCATAATATAGAGACAGTAGATCTAGCTGGTCTGTCATAATATAATAGAGACAGTAGATCTAGCTGGTCTGTCAAAATATAATAGAGACAGTAGATCTAGCTGGTCTGTCATAATATAATAGAGACAGTAGATCTAGCTGGTCTGTCATAATATAATAGAGACAGTAGATCTAGCTGGTCTGTCATAATATAATAGAGACAATAGATCTAGCTGGTCTGTCATAATATAATAGAGACAGTAGATCTAGCTGGTCTGTCATAATATAAGACAGTAGAGACAGTAGATCTAGCTGGTCTGTCATATAATATAATAGAGACAGTAGATCTAGCTGGTCTGTCATAATATAATATAATAGAGACAGTAGATCTAGCTGGTCTGTCATAATATAATAGAGACAGTAGATCTAGCTGGTCTGTCATAATATAATAGAGACAGTAGATCTAGCTGGTCTGTCATAATATAATAGAGACAGTAGATCTAGCTGGTCTGTCAAAATATAATAGAGACAGTAGATCTAGCTGGTCTGTCATAATATAATAGAGACAGTAGATCTAGCTGGTCTGTCATAATATAATAGAGACAGTAGATCTAGCTGGTCTGTCATAATATAATAGAGACAGTAGATCTAGCTTGTCTGTCATAATATAATAGAGACAGTATATCTACCTGGTCTGTCATAATATAATAGAGACAGTAGATCTAGCTGGTCTGTCATAATATAATAGAGACAGTAGATCTAGCTGGTCTGTCATAATATAATAGAGACAGTAGATCTAGCTGGTCTGTCATAATATAATAGAGACAGTAGATCTAGCTGGTCTGTCATAATATAATAGAGACAGTAGATCTAGCTGGTCTGTCATAATATAATAGAGACAGTAGATCTAGCTGGTCTGTCATAATATAATAGAGACAGTAGATCTAGCTGGTCTGTCATAATATAATAGAGACAGTAGATCTAGCTGGTCTGTCATAATATAATAGAGACAGTAGATCTAGCTGGTCTGTCATAATATAATAGAGACAGTAGATCTAGCTGGTCTGTCATAATATAATAGAGACAGTAGATCTAGCTGGTCTGTCATAATATAATAGAGACAGTAGATCTAGCTGGTCTGTCATAATATAATATAATAGAGACAGTAGATCTAGCTGGTCTGTCAAATATAATAGAGACAGTAGATCTAGCTGGTCTGTCATAATATAATAGAGACAGTAGATCTAGCTGGTCTGTCATAATATAATAGAGACAGTAGATCTAGCTGGTCTGTCATAATAATAGAGACAGTAGATCTAGCTGGTCTGTCATAATATATAATAGAGACAGTAGATCTAGCTGGTCTGTCATAATATAATAGAGACAGTAGATCTAGCTGGTCTGTCATAATATAATAGAGACAGTAGATCTAGCTGGTCTGTCATAATATAATAGAGACAGTAGATCTAGCTGGTCTGTCATAATATAATAGAGACAGTAGATCTAGCTGGTCTGTCATAATATAATAGAGACAGTAGATCTAGCTGGTCTGTCATAATATAATAGAGACAGTAGATCTAGCTGGTCTGTCATAATATAATAGAGACAGTAGATCTAGCTGGTCTGTCATAATATAATAGAGACAGTAGATCTAGCTGGTCTGTCATAATATAATAATAGAGACAGTAGATCTAGCTGGTCTGTCATAATATAATAGAGACAGTAGATCTAGCTGGTCTGTCATAATATAATAGAGACAGTAGATCTAGCTGTCTGTCATAATATAATAGAGACAGTAGATCTAGCTGGTCTGTCAAAATATAATAGAGACAGTAGATCTAGCTGGTCTGTCATAATATAATAGAGACAGTAGATCTAGCTAGCTGGTCTGTCATATATATAATAGAGACAGTAGATCTAGCTGGTCTGTCATAATATAATAGAGACAGTAGATCTAGCTGGTCTGTCATAATATAATAGAGACAGTAGATCTAGCTGGTCTGTCATAATATAATAGAGACAGTAGATCTCTGGTCTGTCATAATATAATAGAGACAGTAGATCTAGCTGGTCTGTCATAATATAATAGAGACAGTAGATCTAGCTGGTCTGTCATAATATAATAGAGACAGTAGATCTAGCTGGTCTGTCATAATATAATAGAGACATAGAGACAGTAGATCTAGCTGGTCTGTCATAATATAATAGAGACAGTAGATCTGGTCTGTCATAATATAGAGACAGTATATCTAGACAGTAGAACTAGCTGTCTCTCATAATATAATAGAGACAGTAGATCTAGCTGGTCTGTCATAATATAATAGAGACAGTAGATCTAGCCTGGTCTGTCAAACTAACAGAGAGTACAAGTAAGACACAAAGGACAATCAATAATAGAGACAAACTCAAAGAATATGTCTGTCATAAATATGGTTAATCAGAGACAGTAGATCTAGCTGGTCTGATAATGAGAATCTAGCTGGTCTGTCAGACAGCCATAGATCTAGCTGGTCTGTCACTAATATAATCCCAAGAGACAGTAAATCTAGCAAGTCTGTCACACCATATAATAGAAAAAGTAGATCTACCCTGGCCTGACCAAATACATAAAGATAAACACAAAATACTTTGACCAGGGCGTGACAACCTGGTCTGTCATAATATAATAGAGACAGTAGATCTAGCTGGTCTGTCATAATATAATAGAGACAGTAAATCTACCTGGTCTGTCATAATATAGCAGAGACAGTAGATCTAGCTGGTCTGTCATAATATGATAGAGACAGTAGATCTAGCTGGTCTGTCATAATATAACAGAGACAGTAGATCTAGCTGGTCTGCCAAATTAGAATAGAGACAGTAGATCTAGCTGGTCTGTCATAATATAATAGAGACAGTAGATCTAGCTGGTCTGTCAAAATATAATAGAGACAGTAGATCTAGCTGGTCTGTCATAATATAATAGAGACAGTAGATCTAGCTGGTCTGTCATAATATAATAGAGACAGTAGATCTAGCTGGTCTGTCATAATATAATAGAGACAGTAGATCTAGCTGGTCTGTCATAATATAATAGAGACAGTAGATCTAGCTGGTCTGTCATAATATAATAGAGACAGTAGATCTAGCTGGTCTGTCATAGTATAATAGAGACAGTAGATCTAGCTGGTCTGTCATAATATAATAGAGACAGTAGATCTAGCTGGTCTGTCATAATATAATAGAGACAGTAGATCTAGCTGGTCTGTCATAATATAATAGAGACAGAGACAGTAGATCTAGCTGGTCTGTCATAATATAATAGAGACAGTAGATCTAGCTGGTCTGTCATAATATAATAGAGACAGTAGATCTAGCTGGTCTGTCAAATAGAATAGAGACAGTAGATCTAGCTGGTCTGTCATAATATAATAGAGACAGTAGATCTAGCTGGTCTGTCATAATATAATAGAGACAGTAGATCTAGCTGGTCTGTCATAATATAATAGAGACAGTAGATCTAGCTGGTCTGTCATAATATAATAGAGACAGTAGATCTAGCTGGTCTGTCATAATATAATAGAGACAGTAGATCTACCTGGTCTTTCAAAATATAATAGAGACAGTAGATCTAGCTGGTCTGTCAAATTAGAATAGAGACAGTAGATCTAGCTGGTCTGTCATAATATAATAGAGACAGTAGATCTAGCTGGTCTGTCATAATATAATAGAGACAGTAGATCTAGCTGGTCTGTCATAATATAATAGAGACAGTAGATCTAGCTGGTCTGTCATAATATAATATAATAGAGACAGTAGATCTAGCTGTCTGTCATAATAAAATAGAGACAGTATATCTACCTGGTCTGTCATAATATAATAGAGACAGTAGATCTACCTGTTCTGTCATAATATAATAGAGACTAGATCTAGCTGGTCTGTCATAATATAATAGAGACAGTAGATCTAGCTGGTCTGTCATAATATAATAGAGACAGTAGATCTAGCTGGTCTGTCATAATATAATAGAGACAGTAGATCTAGCTGGTCTGTCATAATATAATAGAGACAGTAGATCTAGCTGGTCTGTCATAATATAATAGAGACAGTAGATCTAGCTGGTCTGTCATAATATAATAGAGACAGTAGATCTAGCTGGTCTGTCATAATATAATAGAGACAGTAGATCTAGCTGGTCTGTCATAATATAATAGAGACAGTAGATCTAGCTGGTCTGTCATAATATAATAGAGACAGTAGATCTAGCTGGTCTGTCATAATATAATAGAGACAGTAGATCTAGCTGGTCTGTCATAATATAATAGAGACACAGTATATCTAGCTGGTCTGTCATAATATAATAGAGACAGTAGATCTAGCTGGTCTGTCATAATATAATAGAGACAGTAGATCTAGCTGGTCTGTCATAATATAATAGAGACAGTATATCTACCTGGTCTGTCATAATATAACAGAGACAGTAGATCTAGCTGGTCTGTCATAATATAATAGAGACAGTAGATCTAGCTGGTCTGTCAAAATATAATAGAGACAGTAGATCTAGCTGGTCTGTCATAATATAATAGAGACAGTAGATCTAGAGATAGAGTAGTAGATCTAGCTGGTCTGTCATAATATAATAGAGACAGTAGATCTAGCTGGTCTGTCATAATATAATAGAGACAGTAGATCTAGCTGGTCTGTCATAATATAATAGAGACAGTAGATCTAGCTGGTCTGTCATAATATAATAGAGACAGTAGATCTAGCTTGTCTGTCATAATAAAATAGAGACAGTAGATCTAGCTGGTCTGTCATAATATAATAGAGACAGTAGATCTACCTGTTCTGTCATAATATAATAGAGACAGTAGATCTAGCTGGTCTGTCAAAATATAATAGAGACAGTAGATCTAGCTGGTCTGTCATAATATAATAGAGACTATATCTACCTGGTCTTTCATAATATAATAGAGACAGTAGATCTAGCTGGTCTGTCATAATATAATAGAGACAGTAGATCTAGCTGGTCTGTCATAATATAATAGAGACAGTAGATCTAGCTGGTCTGTCATAATATAATAGAGACAGTAGATCTAGCTGGTCTGTCATAATATAATAGAGACAGTAGATCTAGCTGGTCTGTCATAATATAATAGAGACAGTAGATCTAGCTGGTCTGTCATAATATAATAGAGACAGTAGATCTAGCTGGTCTGTCATAATATAATAGAGACAGTAGATCTAGCTGGTCTGTCATAATATAATAGAGACAGTAGATCTAGCTGGTCTGTCATAATATAATAGAGACAGTAGATCTAGCTGGTCTGTCATAATATAATAGAGACAGTAGATCTAGCTGGTCTGTCATAATATAATAGAGACAGTAGATCTAGCTGGTCTGTCAAAATATAATAGAGACAGTAGATCTAGCTGGTCTGTCATAATATAATAGAGACAGTAGATCTAGCTGGTCTGTCATAATATAATAGAGACATAGAGACAGTAGATCTAGCTGGTCTGTCATAATATAATAGAGACAGTAGATCTAGCTGGTCTGTCATAATATAATAGAGACAGTAGATCTAGCTGGTCTGTCATAATATAATAGAGACAGTAGATCTAGCTGGTCTGTCATAATATAATAGAGACAGTAGATCTAGCTGGTCTGTCATAATATAATAGAGACAGTAGATCTAGCTGGTCTGTCATAATATAATAGAGACAGTAGATCTAGCTGGTCTGTCATATATATAACAGAGACAGTAGATCTAGCTGGTCTGTCATAATATAATAGAGACAGTAGATCTAGCTGGTCTGTCATAATATAATAGAGACAGTAGATCTAGCTGGTCTGTCATAATATAATAATAGAGACAGTAGATCTAGCTGGTCTGTCATAATATAATAGAGACAGTAGATCTAGCTGGTCTGTCATAATATATAGAGACAGTAGATCTAGCTGGTCTGTCAGATCTAGATCTAGCTGGTCTGTCATAATATAATAGAGACAGTAGATCTAGCTGGTCTGTCATAATATAATAGAGACAGTAGATCTAGCTGGTCTGTCATAATATAATAGAGACAGTAGATCTAGCTGGTCTGTCATAATATAATAGAGACAGTAGATCTAGCTGGTCTGTCATAATATAATAGAGACAGTAGATCTAGCTGGTCTGTCATAATATAATAGAGACAGTAGATCTAGCTGGTCTGTCAAAATATAATAGAGACAGTAGATCTACCTGGTCTGTCATAATATAATAGAGACAGTAGACCTACCTGTTCTGTCATAATATAATAGAGAGAGTAGATCTAGCTTGTCTGTCAAAATGTAATAGAGACAGTAGATCTAGCTGGTCTGTCATAATATAATAGAGACAGTATATCTACCTGGTCTTTCATAATATAATAGAGACAGTGGATCTAGCTGGTCTGTCATAATATAATAGCGACAGTAGATCTAGCTGGTCTGTCATAATATAATAGAGACAGTAGATATAGCTGGTCTGTCATAATATAATAGAGACAGTAGATCTAGCTGGTCTGTCATAATATAATAGAGACAGTAGATCTAGCTGGTCTGTCAAAATATAATAGAGACAGTAGATCTAGCTGGTCTGTCATAATATAATAGAGACAGTAGATCTAGCTGGTCTGTCATAATATAATAGAGACAGTAGATCTAGCTGGTCTGTCATAATATAATAGAGACAGTAGATCTAGCTGGTCTGTCATAATATAATAGAGACAGTAGATCTAGCTGGTCTGTCATAATATAATAGAGACAGTAGATCTAGCTGGTCTGTCATAGTATATAATAGAGACAGTAGATCTAGCTGGTCTGTCATAATATAATAGAGACATAGAGACAGTAGATCTAGCTGGTCTGTCATAATATAATAGAGACAGTAGATCTAGCTGGTCTGTCATAATATAATAGAGACAGTAGATCTAGCTGGTCTGTAATATATAATAGAGACAGTAGATCTAGCTGGTCTGTCATAATATAATAGAGACAGTATATCAACCTGGTCTGTCATAATATAACAGAGACAGTAGATCTAGCTGGTCTGTCATAATATAATAGAGACAGTATATCTACCTGGTCTTTCAAAATATAATAGAGACAGTGGATCTAGCTGGTCTGTCATTGTACAATAGAGACAGTAGATCTAGCTGGTCTGTCATAATATAATAGAGACATAGAGACAGTAGATCTAGCTGGTCTGTCATAATATAATAGAGACAGTAGATCTAGCTGGTCTGTCATAATATAATAGAGACAGTAGATCTAGCTGGTCTGTCATAATATAATAGAGAGTATATCTACCTGGTCTGTCATAATATAATAGAGACAGTAGATCTAGCTGGTCTGTCATAATATAATAGAGACAGTAAATCTACCTGGTCTGTCATAATATAGCAGAGACAGTAGATCTAGCTGGTCTGTCATAATATAATAGAGACAGTAGATCTAGCTGGTCTGTCATAATATAACAGAGACAGTAGATCTAGCTGGTCTGCCAAATTAGAATAGAGACAGTAGATCTAGCTGGTCTGTCATAATATAATAGAGACAGTAGATCTAGCTGGTCTGTCATAATATAATAGAGACAGTAGATCTAGCTGGTCTGTCATAATATAATAGAGACAGTAGATCTAGCTGGTCTGTCATAATATAATAGAGACAGTAGATCTACCTGGTCTGTCATAATACAATAGAGACAGTAGATCTAGCTGGTCTGTCATAATATAATAGAGACAGTATATCTACCTGGTCTGTCATAATATAATAGAGACAGTGGATCTAGCTGGTCTGTCATAACATAGCAGAGACAGTAGATCTAGCTGGTCTGTCATAATATAATAGAGACAGTAGATCTAGCTGGTCTGTCATAATATAACAGAGACAGTAGATCTAGCTGGTCTGCCAAATTAGAATAGAGACAGTAGATCTAGCTGGTCTGTCATAATATAATAGAGACAGTAGATCTAGCTGGTCTGTCAAAATATAATAGAGACAGTAGATCTAGCTGGTCTGTCATAATATAATAGATACAGTAGATCTAGCTGGTCTGTCATAATATAATAGAGACAGTAGATCTAGCTGGTCTGTCATAATACAATAGAGACAGTAGATCTAGCTGGTCTGTCCTAATATAATAGAGACAGTAGATCTACCTGGTCTGTCATATATACAATAGAGACAGTAGATCTAGCTGGTCTGTCATAATATAATAGAGACAGTAGATCTAGCTGGTCTGTCAAAATATAATAGAGACAGTAGATCTAGCTGGTCTGTCATAATATAATAGATACAGTAGATCTAGCTGGTCTGTCATAATATAATAGAGACAGTAGATCTAGCTGCTCTGTCATAATATAATAGAGACAGTAGATCTAGCTGGTCTGTCATAATACAATAGAGACAGTAGATCTAGCTGGTCTGTCCTAATATAATAGAGACAGTAGATCTAGCTGGTCTGTCATATATATAGAGACAGTAGATCTAGCTGGTCTGTCATAATATAATAGAGACATAGAGACAGTAGATCTAGCTGGTCTGTCATAATATAATAGAGACAGTAGATCTAGCTGGTCTGTCATAATATAATAGAGACAGTAGATCTAGCTGGTCTGTCATAATATAATAGAGACAGTAGATCTAGCTGGTCTGTCATAATATAATAGAGACAGTAGATCTAGCTGGTCTGTCATAATATAATAGAGACAGTAGATCTAGCTGGTCTGTCATAATATAATAGAGACAGTAGATCTAGCTGGTCTGTCATAATATAATAGAGACAGTAGATCTAGCTGGTCTGTCATAATATAATAGAGACAGTAGATCTAGCTGGTCTGTCATAATATAATAGAGACATAGAGACAGTAGATCTAGCTGGTCTGTCATAATATAATAGAGACAGTAGATCTAGCTGGTCTGTCATAATATAATAGAGACAGTAGATCTAGCTGGTCTGTCATAATATAATAGAGACAGTAGATCTAGCTGGTCTGTCATAATATAATAGAGACAGTAGATCTAGCTGGTCTGTCATAATATAATAGAGACATAGAGACAGTAGATCTAGCTGGTCTGTCATAATATAATAGAGACAGTAGATCTAGCTGGTCTGTCATAATATAATAGAGACAGTAGATCTAGCTGGTCTGTCATAATATAATAGAGACATAGAGATCTAGCTGGTCTGTCATAATATAATAGAGTAGATCTAGCTGGTCTGTCATAATATAATAGAGACAGTAGATCTAGCTGGTCTGTCAAAATATAATAGAGACAGTAGATCTAGCTGGTCTGTCATAATATAATAGAGACAGTAGATCTAGCTGGTCTGTCATAATATAATAGAGACAGTAGATCTAGCTGGTCTGTCATAATATAATAGAGACAGTAGATCTAGCTGGTCTGTCATAATATAATAGAGACAGTAGATCTAGCTGGTCTGTCATAATATAATAGAGACAGTAGATCTAGCTGGTCTGTCATAATATAATAGAGACAGTAGATCTAGCTGGTCTGTCATAATATAATAGAGACAGTAGATCTAGCTGGTCTGTCATAATATAATAGAGACAGTAGATCTAGCTGGTCTGTCATAATATAATAGAGACAGTAGATCTAGCTGGTCTGTCATAATATAATAGAGACAGTAGATCTAGCTGGTCTGTCATAATATAATAGAGACAGTAGATCTAGCTGGTCTGTCATAATATAATAGAGACAGTAGATCTAGCTGGTCTGTCATAATATAATAGAGACAGTAGATCTAGCTGGTCTGTCATAATATAATAGAGACAGTAGATCTAGCTGGTCTGTCATAATATAATAGAGACAGTAGATCTAGCTGGTCTGTCATAATATAATAGAGACAGTAGATCTAGCTGGTCTGTCATATATATAATAGAGACAGTAGATCTAGCTGGTCTGTCATAATATAATAGAGACAGTAGATCTAGCTGGTCTGTCATAATATAATAGAGACAGTAGATCTAGCTGGTCTGTCATAATATAATAGAGACAGTAGATCTAGCTGGTCTGTCATAATATAATAGAGACAGTAGATCTAGCTGGTCTGTATAATATAATAGAGACAGTAGATCTAGCTGGTCTGTCATAATATAATAGAGACAGTAGATCTAGCTGGTCTGTCATAATATAATAGAGACAGTAGATCTAGCTGGTCTGTCATAATATAATAGAGACAGTAGATCTAGCTGGTCTGTCATAATATAATAGAGACAGTAGATCTAGCTGGTCTGTCATAATATAATAGAGAATAGAGACAGTAGATCTAGCTGGTCTGTCATAATATAATAGAGACAGTAGATCTAGCTGGTCTGTCATAATATAATAGAGACAGTAGATCTAGCTGGTCTGTCATAATATAATAGAGACAGTAGATCTAGCTGGTCTGTCATAATATAATAGAGACAGTAGATCTAGCTGGTCTGTCATAATATAATAGAGACAGTAGATCTAGCTGGTCTGTCATAATATAATAGAGACAGTAGATCTAGCTGGTCTGTCATAATATAATAGAGACAGTAGATCTAGCTGGTCTGAGACATAGAGACAGTAGATCTAGCTGGTCTGTCATAATATAATATATAATAGAGACAGTAGATCTAGCTGGTCTGTCATAATATAATAGAGACAGTAGATCTAGCTGGTCTGTCATAATATAATAGAGACAGTAGATCTAGCTGGTCTGTCATAATATAATAGAGACAGTAGATCTAGCTGGTCTGTCATAAATATAATAGAGACAGTAGATCTAGCTGGTCTGTCATAATATAATAGAGACAGTAGATCTAGCTGGTCTGTCATAATATAATAGAGACAGTAGATCTAGCTGGTCTGTCATAATATAATAGAGACAGTAGATCTAGCTGGTCTGTCATAGTATAATAGAGACATAGAGACAGTAGATCTAGCTGGTCTGTCATAATATAATAGAGACAGTAGATCTAGCTGGTCTGTCATAATATAATAGAGACAGTAGATCTAGCTGGTCTGTCATAATATAATAGAGACAGTAGATCTAGCTGGTCTGTCATAATATAATAGAGACAGTAGATCTAGCTGGTCTGTCATAATATAATAGAGACAGTAGATCTAGCTGGTCTGTCATAATATAATAGAATAGAGACAGTAGATCTAGCTGGTCTGTCATAATATAATAGAGACAGTAGATCTAGCTGGTCTGTCATAATATAATAGAGACAGTAGATCTAGCTGGTCTGTCATAATATAATAGAGACAGTAGATCTAGCTGGTCTGTCATAATATAATAGAGACAGTAGATCTAGCTGGTCTGTCATAATATAATAGAGACAGTAGATCTAGCTGGTCTGTCATAATATAATAGAGACAGTAGATCAAGCTGGTCTGGTCAAAATATAAAAGAGACAGTAGATCTAGCTGGTCTGTCATAATATAATAGAGACAGTAGATCTAGCTGGTCTGTCATAATATAATAGAGACAGTAGATCTAGCTGGTCTGTCATAATATAATAGAGACAGTAGATCTAGCTGGTCTGTCAAAATATAATAGAGACAGTAGATCTAGCTGGTCTGTCATAATATAATAGAGACAGATCTAGCTGGTCTAGCTGGTCTGTCATAATCTATAATCTGTCATAATATAATAGAGACAGTAGATCTAGCTGGTCTGTCATAATATAATAGAGACAGTAGATCTAGCTGGTCTGTCATAATATAATAGAGACAGTAGATCTAGCTGGTCTGTCATAATATAATAGAGACAGTAGATCTAGCTGGTCTGTCATAATATAATAGAGACATAGAGACAGTAGATCTAGCTGGTCTGTCATAATATAATAGAGACAGTAGATCTAGCTGGTCTGTCATAATATAATAGAGACAGTAGATCTAGCTGGTCTGTCATAATATAATAGAGACAGTAGATCTAGCTGGTCTGTCATAATATAATAGAGACATAGAGACAGTAGATCTAGCTGGTCTGTCATAATATAATAGAGACAGTAGATCTAGCTGGTCTGGTCATAATATAATATAATAGAGACAGTAGATCTAGCTGGTCTGTCATAATATAATAGAGACAGTAGATCTAGCTGGTCTGTCATAAATATAATAGAGACAATAGATCTAGCTGGTCTGTCATAATATAATAGAGACAGTAGATCTAGCTGGTCTGTCATAATATAATAGAGACATAGAGACAGTAGATCTAGCTGGTCTGTCATAATATAATAGAGACAGTAGATCTAGCTGGTCTGTCATAATATAATAGAGACAGTAGATCTAGCTGGTCTGTCATAATATAATAGAGACAGTAGATCTAGCTGGTCTGTCATAATATAACAGAGACATAGAGACAGTAGATCTAGCTGGTCTGTCATAATATAATAGAGACATAGATACAGTAGATCTAGCTGGTCTGTCATAATATAATAGAGACAGTAGATCTAGCTGGTCTGTCATAATATAATAGAGACAGTAGATCTAGCTGGTTTGTCATAATATAATAGAGACAGTAGATCTAGCTGGTCTGTCATAATATAAAAGAGACAGTAGATCTACCTGGTCTGTCATAATATAATAGAGACAGTAGATCTAGCTGGTCTGTCATAGTACAATAGATTGTCGATCTAGCTGGTCTGTCATAACATAATAGAGACATAGAGACAGTAGATCTAGCTGGTCTGTCATAATGTAATAGAGACAGTAGATCTAGCTGGTCTGTCATAATATAATAGAGACAGTAGATCTAGCTGGTCTGTCATAATATAATAGAGACAATAGATCTAGCTGGTCTGTCATAATATAATAGAGACAGTAGATCTAGCTGGTCTGTCATAATATAATATACATAGAGACAGTAGATCTAGCTGGTCTGTCATAATATAATAGAGACAGTAGATCTAGCTGGTCTGTCATAATATAATAGAGACAGTCTGTATCTACCTGGTCTGTCTGTAGTACAATAGAGACAGTAGATCTAGCTGGTCTGTCATAGTATAATAGAGACATAGAGACAGTAGATCTAGCTGGTCTGTCATAATATAATAGAGACAGTAGATCTAGCTGGTCTGTCATAATATAATAGAGACAGTAGATCTAGCTGGTCTGTCATAATATAATAGAGACAGTAGATCTAGCTGGTCTGTCATAATATAATAGAGACAGTAGATCTAGCTGGTCTGTCATAATATAATAGAGACAGTAGATCTAGCTGGTCTGTCATAATATATAATAGAGACAGTAGATCTAGCTGGTCTGTCATGGTATAATAGAGACAGTAGATCTAGCTGGTCTGTCATAATATAATAGAGACATAGAGACAGTAGATCTAGCTGGTCTGTCATAATATAATAGAGACAGTAGATCTACCTGGTCTGTCATAATATAATAGAGACAGTGGATCTAGCTGGTCTGTCATAATATAATAGAGACAGTAGATCTACCTGGTCTGTCAAAATATAATAGAGACAGTAGATCTAGCTGGTCTGTCATAATATAATAGAGACAGTAGATCTAGCTGGTCTTCATAATATAATAGAGACAGTAGATCAAGCTGGTCTGTCTGTCAAAATATAAAATAGACAGTAGATCTAGCTGGTGTGTCATAATATAATAGAGACAGTAGATCTAGCTGGTCTGTGATAATATAATAGAGACAGTATATCTACCTGGTCTGTCATAATATAATAGAGACAGTAGATCTACCTGGTCTGTCAAAATATAATAGAGACAATAGATCTAGCTGGTCTGTCATATTATAATAGAGACAGTAGATCTAGCTGGTCTGTCATAATATAATAGAGACATAGAGACAGTAGATCTAGCTGGTCTGTCATAATATAATAGAGACATAGAGACAGTAGATCTAGCTGGTCTGTCATAATATAATAGAGACAGTAGATCTACCTGGTCTGTCATAGTACAATAGAGACAGTAGATCTAGCTGGTCTGTCATAATATAATAGAGACATAGAGACAGTAGATCTAGCTGGTCTGTCATAATATAATAGAGACAGTAGATCTAGCTGGTCTGTCATAATATAATAGAGACAGTAGATCTAGCTGGTCTGTCATAATATAATAGAGTCAGTAGATCTAGCTGGTCTGTCATAATATAATAGAGACATAGATACAGTAGATCTAGCTGGTCTGTCATAATATAATAGAGACATAGAGACAGTAGATCTAGCTGGTCTGTTATAATATAATAGAGACAGTAGATCTAGCTGGTCTGTCATAATATAATAGAGACAGTATATCTACCTGGTCTGTCATAATATAATAGAGACAGTAGATCTAGCTGGTCTTTCATAATATAATAGAGACATAGAGACAGTAGATCTAGCTGGTCTGTCATAATATAATAGAGACATAGAGACAGTAGATCTAGCTGGTCTGTCATAATATAATAGAGACAGTAGATCTAGCTGGTCTGTCATAATATAATAGAGACAGTAGATCTAGCTGGTCTGTCATAATATAATAGAGACATAGAGACAGTAGATCTAGCTGGTCTGTCATAATATAATAGAGACATAGAGACAGTAGATCTAGCTGGTCTGTCATAATAATAGAGACAGTAGATCTTGCTGGTCTGTCATAATATAATAGAGACAGTAGATCTAGCTGGTCTGTCATAGTACAATAGAGACAGTAGATCTAGCTGGTCTGTCATAATATAATAGAGACAGTATATCTACCTGGTCTGTCAAAATATAATAGAGACAGTAGATCTAGCTGGTCTGTCATAATATAATAGAGACAGTAGATCTAGCTGGTCTGTCATAATATAATAGAGACAGTATATCTACCTGGTCTGTCAAAATATAATAGAGACAGTAGATCTACCTGGTCTGTCAAAATATAATAGAGACAGTAAATCTAGCTGGTCTGTCATAGTACAATAGAGACAGTAGATCTAGCTGGTCTGTCATAATATAATAGAGACATAGAGACAGTAGATCTAGCTGGTCTGTCATAATATAATAGAGACAGTAGATCTAGCTGGTCTGTCATAATATAATAGAGACAGTAGATCTACCTGGTCTGTCATAATATAATAGAGACAGCATATCTACCTGGTCTGTCATAATATAATAGAGACAGTGGATCTAGCTGGTCTGTCATAATATAATAGAGACAGTAGATCTAGCTGGTCTGTCATATTATAATAGAGACAGTAAATCTACCTGGTCTGTCATAATATAATAGAGATAGTAGATCTACCTGGTCTGTCAAAATATAATAGAGACAGTAGATCTAGCTGGTTGTCATAATATAATAGAGACAGTAGATCTTGCTGGTCTGTCATAATATAATAGAGAAAGTAGATCTACCTGGTCTGTCAAAATATAATAGAGACAGTAGATCTAGCTGGTCTGTCATAATATAATAGAGACAGTAAATCTAGCTGGTCTGTCATAGTACAATAGAGACAGTAGATCTAGCTGGTCTGTCAAAATATAATAGAGACAGTATATCTAGCTGGTCTGTCATAATATAATAGAGACAGTATATCTACCTGGTCTGTCATAATATAATAGAGACAGTAGATCTAGCTGGTCTTTCATCATAATATAATAGAGACATAGAGACAGTAGATCTAGCTGGTCTGTCATAATATAATAGAGACATAGAGACAGTAGATCTAGCTGGTCTGTCATAATATAATAGAGACAGTAGATCTAGCTGGTCTGTCATAATATAATAGAGACAGTAGATCTTGCTGGTCTGTCATAATATAATAGAGACATAGAGACAGTAGATCTAGCTGGTCTGTCATAATATAATAGAGACATAGAGACAGTAGATCTAGCTGGTCTGTCATAATATAATAGAGACAGTAGATCTTGCTGGTCTGTCATAATATAATAGAGACAGTAGATCTAGCTGGTCTGTCATAATATAATAGAGACAGTAGATCTAGCTGGTCTGTCATAATATAATAGAGACAGTATATCTACCTGGTCTGTCAAAATATAATAGAGACAGTAGATCTAGCTGGTCTGTCATAATACAATAGAGACAGTAGATCTAGCTGGTCTGTCATAATATAATCTAGCTGGTCTGTCATAATATAACAGAGACAGTAGATCTAGCTGGTCTGTCAAAATATAATAGAGACAGTAGATCTACCTGGTCTGTCAAAATATAATAGAGACAGTAGATCTAGCTGGTCTGTCATAATATAATAGAGACAGTAGATCTAGCTGGTCTGTCATAATATAATAGTGACATAGAGACAGTAGACCTAGCTGGTCTGTCATAATATAATAGAGACAGTAGATCTAGCTGGTCTGTCATAATATAATAGAGACAGTAGATCTAGCTGTCTGTCTGTCAGTAGATCTAGCTGGTCTGTCATAATAGAGACAGTAGATCTAGCTGGTCTGTCATATACAATAGATTGTAGATCTAGCTGGTCTGTCATAACATAATAGAGACATAGAGACAGTAGATCTAGCTGGTCTGTCATAATATAATAGAGGCAGTAGATCTAGCTGGTCTGTCATAATATAATAGAGACAGTAGATCTAGCTGGTCTGTCATAATATAATAGAGACAATAGATCTAGCTGGTGTGTCATATTATAATAGAGACAGTAGATCTAGCTGTCTGTCATAATATGTCATAGCTGGTCTGTCATAATATAGAATAGAGACAGTAGATCTAGCTGGTCTGTCATAATATAATAGAGACAGTAGATCTAGCTGGTCTGTCATAATATAATAGAGACAGTAGATCTAGCTGGTCTGTCATAATATAATAGAGACAGTAGATCTAGCTGGTCTGTCATAGTATAATAGAGACATAGAGACAGTAGATCTAGCTGGTCTGTCATAATATAATAGCGACAGTAGATCTAGCTGGTCTGTCATAATATAATAGAGACAGTAGATCTAGCTGGTTTGTCATAATATAATAGAGACAGTAGATCTAGCTGGTCTGTCATAATATAATAGAGACAGTAGATCTAGCTGGTTTGTCATAATATAATAGAGACAGTAGATCTAGCTGGTCTGTCATAATATAATAGAGACAGTAGATCTACCTGGTCTGTCATGGTACAATAGAGACAGTAGATCTAGCTGGTCTGTCATAATATAATAGAGACATAGAGACAGTAGATCTAGCTGGTCTGTCATAATATAATAGAGACAGTAGATCTACCTGAGCTGTCATAATATAATAGAGACAGTGGATCTAGCTGGTCTGTCATAATATAATAGAGACAGTAGATCTACCTGGTCTGTCAAAATATAATAGAGACAGTAGATCTAGCTGGTCTGTCATAATATAATAGAGACAGTAGATCTAGCTGGTCTTGCATAATATAATAGAGACAGTAGATCAAGCTGGTCTGTCAAAATATAAAATAGACAGTAGATCTAGCTGGTCTGTCATAATATAATAGAGACAGTAGATCTAGCTGGTCTGTGATAATATAATAGAGACAGTATATCTAGCTGGTCTGTCATAATATAATAGAGACAGTAGATCTACCTGGTCTGTCAAAATATAATAGAGACAATAGATCTAGCTGGTCTGTCATATTATAATAGAGACAGTAGATCTAGCTGGTCTGTCATAATATAATAGAGACATAGAGACAGTAGATCTAGCTGTGTCATAATATAATCTAGCTGGTCTGACAGTAGATCTAGCTGGTCTGTCATAATATAATAGATCCTGGTCTGTCATAATATAATAGAGACAGTAGATCTAGCTGGTCTGTCATAATATATAATAGAGACAGTAGATCTAGCTGGTCTGTCATAATATAATAATAGAGACAGTAGATCTAGCTGGTCTGTCATAATATAATAGAGACAGTAGATCTAGCTGGTCTGTCATAATATAATAGAGACAGTAGATCTAGCTGGTCTGTCATAATATAATATAATAGAGATCAGTAGATCTAGCTG
Source organism: Oncorhynchus tshawytscha (assembly GCF_018296145.1). Lineage (NCBI taxonomy): Eukaryota > Metazoa > Chordata > Actinopteri > Salmoniformes > Salmonidae > Oncorhynchus > Oncorhynchus tshawytscha. The sequence goes on from NW_024608946.1 coordinate 46,200, forward strand.
GTCTGTCATAATATAATAGAGACATAGAGACAGTAGATCTAGCTGGTCTGTCATAATATAATAATAGAGACAGTAGATCTAGCTGGTCTGTCATAATATAATAGAGACAGTAGATCTAGCTGGTCTGTCATAATATAATAGAGACAGTATATCTACCTGGTCTGTCATAATATAATAGAGACAGTAGATCTAGCTGGTCTTTCATAATATAATAGAGACATAGAGACATAGAGACAGTAGATCTAGCTGGTCTGTCATAATATAATAGAGACAGTAGATAGAGACAGTAGATCTAGCTGGTCTGTCATAATATAATAGAGACAGTAGATCTAGCTGGTCTGTCATAATATAATAGAGACAGTAGATCTAGCTGGTCTGTCATAATATAATAGAGACATAGAGACAGTAGATCTAGCTGGTCTGTCATAATATAATAGAGACATAGAGACAGTAGATCTAGCTGGTCTGTCATAATATAATAGAGACAGTAGATCTAGCTGGTCTGTCATAATATAATAGAGACAGTAGATCTAGCTGGTCTGTCATAATACAATAGAGACAGTAGATCTAGCTGGTCTGTCATAATATAATAGAGACAGTAGATCTACCTGGTCTGTCAAAATATAATAGAGACAGTAGATCTAGCTGGTCTGTCATAGTACAATAGAGTCAGTAGATCTAGCTGGTCTGTCATAATATAATAGAGACAGTATATCTACCTGGTCTGTCAAAATATAATAGAGACAGTAGATCTACCTGGTCTGTCAAAATATAATAGAGACAGTAAATCTAGCTGGTCTGTCATAGTACAATAGAGACAGTAGATCTAGCTGGTCTGTCATAATATAATAGAGACATAGAGACAGTAGATCTAGCTGGTCTGTCATAATATAATAGAGACAGTAGATCTAGCTGGTCTGTCATAATATAATAGAGACAGTAGATCTACCTGGTCTGTCATAATATAATAGAGACAGCATATCTACCTGGTCTGTCATAATATAATAGAGACAGTGGATCTAGCTGGTCTGTCATAATATAATAGAGACAGTAGATCTAGCTGGTCTGTCATATTATAATAGAGACAGTAAATCTACCTGGTCTGTCATAATATAATAGAGATAGTAGATCTACCTGGTCTGTCAAAATATAATAGAGACAGTAGATCTAGCTGGTTAGTCATAATATAATAGAGACAGTAGATCTTGCTGGTCTGTCATAATATAATAGAGAAAGTAGATCTACCTGGTCTGTCAAAATATAATAGAGACAGTAGATCTAGCTGGTCTGTCATAATATAATAGAGACAGTAAATCTAGCTGGTCTGTCATATATAATAGAGACAGTAGATCTAGCTGGTCTGTCAAAATATAATAGAGACAGTATATCTAGCTGGTCTGTCATAATATAATAGAGACAGTATATCTACCTGGTCTGTCATAATATAATAGAGACAGTAGATCTAGCTGGTCTTTCATAATATAATAGAGACATAGAGACAGTAGATCTAGCTGGTCTGTCATAATATAATAGAGACATAGAGACAGTAGATCTAGCTGGTCTGTCATAATATAATAGAGACAGTAGATCTAGCTGGTCTGTCATAATATAATAGAGACAGTAGATCTTGCTGGTCTGTCATAATATAATAGAGACATAGAGACAGTAGATCTAGCTGGTCTGTCATAATATAATAGAGACATAGAGACAGTAGATCTAGCTGGTCTGTCATAATATAATAGAGACAGTAGATCTTGCTGGTCTGTCATAATATAATAGAGACAGTAGATCTAGCTGGTCTGTCATAGTACAGTAGAGACAGTAGATCTAGCTGGTCTGTCATAATATAATAGAGACAGTATATCTACCTGGTCTGTCAAAATATAATAGAGACAGTAGATCTAGCTGGTCTGTCATAGTACAATAGAGTCAGTAGATCTAGCTGGTCTGTCATAATATAATAGAGACAGTATATCTACCTGGTCTGTCAAAATATAATAGAGACAGTAGATCTACCTGGTCTGTCAAAATATAATAGAGACAGTAAATCTAGCTGGTCTGTCATAATATAATAGAGACAGTAGATCTAGCTGGTCTGTCATAATATATAGAGACATAGAGACAGTAGATCTAGCTGGTCTGTCATAATATAATAGAGACAGTAGATCTAGCTGGTCTGTCATAATATAATAGAGACAGTAGATCTACCTGGTCTGTCATAATATAATAGAGACAGTATATCTACCTGGTCTGTCATAATATAATAGAGACAGTAGATCTAGCTGGTCTGTTATAATATAATACAGACAGTAGATCTAGCTGGTCTGTCATAATATATAGAGACAGTAGATCTAGCTGGTCTGTCATAATATAATAGAGACAATAGATCTAGCTGGTCTGTCATAATATAATAGAGACAGTAGATCTAGCTGGTCTGTCATAATATAATAGAGACAGTAGATCTAGCTGGTCTGTCATAATATAATAGAGATCTAGCTGGTCTGTCATAATATAATAGACATAGATCTAGCTGGTCTGTCATAATATAATAGAGACAGTATATCTACCTGGTCTGTCATATATAATAGAGACAGTAGATCTAGCTGGTCTGTCATAATATAATAGAGACATAGATACAGTAGATCTAGCTGGTCTGTCATAATATAATAGCGACAGTAGATCTAGCTGGTCTGTCATAATATAATAGAGACAGTAGATCTAGCTGGTTTGTCATAATATAATAGAGACAGTAGATCTAGCTTGTCTGTCATAATATAATAGCGACAGTAGATCTACCTGGTCTGTCATAATATAATAGAGACAGTAGATCTAGCTGGTCTGTCATAATATAATAGATTGTAGATCTAGCTGGTCTGTCATAACATAATAGAGACATAGAGACAGTAGATCTAGCTGGTCTGTCATAATATAATAGAGACAGTAGATCTAGCTGGTCTGTCATAATATAATAGAGACAGTAGATCTAGCTGGTCTGTCATAATATAATAGAGACAGTAGATCTAGCTGGTCTGTCATATAATAATAGAGACAGTAGATCTAGCTCGTCTGTCATAATATAATAGAGACATAGAGACAGTAGATCTTGTTGGTCTGTCGTAATATAATAGAGACAGTAGATCTAGCTGGTCTGTCATAATATAATAGAGACAGTAGATCTAGCTGGTCTGTCATAGTACAATAGAGACAGTAGATCTAGCTGGTCTGTCATAATATAATAGAGACATAGAGACAGTAGATCTTGTTGGTCTGTCGTAATATAATAGCGACAGTAGATCTAGCTGGTCTGTCATAATATAATAGAGACAGTAGATCTAGCTGGTCTGTCAAATTAGAATAGAGACAGTATATCTAGCTGGTCTGGTCTGTCTAGCTGGTCTGTATATATAGAGACAGTAGAATAGAGACAGTAGATCTAGCTGGTCTGTCATAATATAATAGAGACAGTAGATCTAGCTGGTCTGTCATAATATAATAGAGACAGTAGATCTAGCTGGTCTGTCATAATATAATAGAGACAGTAGATCTAGCTGGTCTGTCATAATATAATAGAGACAGTAGATCTAGCTGGTCTGTCATAATATAATAGAGACAGTAGATCTAGCTGGTCTGTCATAATATAATAGAGACAGTAGATCTAGCTGGTCTGTCATAATATAATAGAGACAGTAGATCTACCTGGTCTGTCAAAATATAATAGAGACAGTAGATCTAGCTGGTCTGTCATAATATAATAGAGACAGTAGATCTAGCTGGTCTTGCATAATATAATAGAGACAGTAGATCAAGCTGGTCTGTCAAAATATAAAATAGACAGTAGATCTAGCTGGTGTGTCATAATATAATAGAGACAGTAGATCTAGCTGGTCTGTGATAATATAATAGAGACAGTATATCTACCTGGTCTGTCATAATATAATAGAGACAGTAGATCTACCTGGTCTGTCAAAATATAATAGAGACAATAGATCTAGCTGGTGTGTCATATTATAATAGAGACAGTAGATCTAGCTGGTCTGTCATAATATAATAGAGACAGTAGATCTAGAGACAGTAGATCTAGCTGGTCTGTCATAATATAATAGAGACAGTAGATCTAGCTGGTCTGTCATAATATAATAGAGACAGTAGATCTACCTGGTCTGTCATAATATAATAGAGACAGTATATCTACCTGGTCTGTCATAATATAATAGAGACAGTGGATCTAGCTGGTCTGTCATAATATAATAGAGACAGTAGATCTACCTGGTCTGTCAAAATATAATAGAGACAGTAGATCTAGCTGGTCTGTCATAATATAATAGAGACAGTAGATCTAGCTGGTCTTGCATAATATAATAGAGACAGTAGATCAAGCTGGTCTGTCAAAATATAAAATAGACCGTAGATCTAGCTGGTGTGTCATAATATAATAGAGACAGTATATCTACCTGGTCTGTCATAATATAATAGAGACAGTAGATATACCTGGTCTGTCAAAATATAATAGAGACAATAGATCTAGCTGGTGTGTCATATTATATTAGAGACAGTAGATCTAGCTGGTCTGTCATAATATAATAGCGACAGTAGATCTAGCTGGTCTGTCATAATATAATAGAGACAGTAGATCTAGCTGGTCTTGCATAATATAATAGAGACAGTAGATCAAGCTGGTCTGTCAAAATATAATAGAGACAGTAGATCTAGCTGGTCTGTCATAATATAATAGAGACAGTAGATCTAGCTGGTCTGTCATATTATAATAGAGACAGTATATCTAGCTAGTCTGTCATAATATAATAGAGACAGTAAATCTACCTGGTCTGTCAAAATATAATAGAGACAGTATATCTAGCTGGTCTGTCATAATATAATAGAGACAGTAAATCTAGCTGGTCTGTCATAATATAATAGAGACAGTAGATCTACCTGGTCTGTCAAAATATAATAGAGACAGTAGATCTAGCTGGTCTGTCATAATATAATAGAGACAGTAGATCTAGCTGGTCTGTCATAGTATAATAGAGACAGTAGATCTAGCTGGTCTGTCATAATATAATAGAGAATAGAGACAGTAGATCTAGCTGGTCTGTCATAATATAATAGAGACAGTAGATCTAGCTGGTCTGTCATATAATAGATCTAGCTGGTCTGTCATAATATAATAGAGACAGTAGATCTAGCTGGTCTGTCATAATATAATAGAGACAGTAGATCTAGCTGGTGGTCTGTCATAATATAATAGAGACAGTAGATCTAGCTGGTCTGTCAGTAGATCTAGCTGGTCTGTCATAATATAATAGAGACAGTAGATCTAGCTGGTCTGTCATAATATAATAGAGACAGTAGATCTAGCTGGTCTGTCATAATATAATAGAGACAGTAGATCTAGCTGGTCTGTCATAATATAATAGAGACAGTAGATCTAGCTGGTCTGTCAAAATATAATAGAGACAGTAGATCTAGCTGGTCTGTCATAATATAATAGAGACAGTAGATCTAGCTGGTCTGTCATAATATAATAGAGACAGTAGATCTAGCTGGTCTGTCAAAATATAAAAGAGACAGTAGATCTAGCTGGTGTGTCATAATATAATAGAGACAGTAGATCTAGCTGGTCTGTCATAATATAATAGAGACAGTAGATCTAGCTGGTCTGTCATAATATAATAGAGACAGTAGATCTAGCTGGTCTGTCATAATATAATAGAGACAGTAGATCTAGCTGGTCTGTCATAATATAATAGAGACAGTAGATCTAGCTGGTCTGTCATAATATAATAGAGACAGTAGATCTAGCTGGTCTGTCATAATATAATAGAGACAGTAGATCTAGCTGGTCTGTCATAATATAATAGAGACGTAGATCTAGCTGGTCTGTCATAATATAATAGAGACAGTAGATCTAGCTGGTCTGTCATATATATAATAGAGACAGTAGATCTAGCTGGTCTGTCATAATATAATAGAGACAGTAGATCTAGCTGGTCTGTCATAATATAATAGAGAGCTGGTCTGTCATAATATAATAGAGACAGTAGATCTAGCTGGTCTGTCATAATATAATAGAGACAGTAGATCTAGCTGGTCTGTCATAATATAATAGAGACAGTAGATCTAGCTGGTCTGTCATAATATAATAGAGACAGTAGATCTAGCTGGTCTGTCATAATATAATAGAGACAGTAGATCTAGCTGGTCTGTCATAGATCTAATATAATAGAGACAGTAGATCTAGCTGGTCTGTCATAATATAATAGAGACAGTAGATCTAGCTGGTCTGTCATAATATAATAGAGACAGTAGATCTAGCTGGTCTGTCATAAAATAGAGACATAGATCTAGCTGGTCTGTCATAATATAATAGAGACAGTAGATCTAGCTGGTCTGTCATAATATAATAGAGACAGTAGATAATATAATAGAGACAGTAGACCCTACTGGTCTGTCATAATATATAATAGAGATCTAGTAGATCTAGCTGGTCTGTCATAATATAATAGAGACAGTAGATCTATCTAGCTGGTCTGTCATAATATAATAGAGACAGTAGATCTAGCTGGTCTGTCATAATATAATAGAGACAGTAGATCTAGCTGGTCTGTCATAATATAAATAGAGACATAATAGAGACAGTAGATCTAGCTGGTCTGTCATAATATAATAGAGACAGTAGATCTAGCTGGTCTGTCATAATATAATAGAGACAGTAGATCTAGCTGGTCTGTCATAATATAATAGAGACAGTAGATCTAGCTGGTCTGTCATAATATAATAGAGACAGTAGATCTAGCTGGTCTGTCATAATATAATAGAGACAGTAGATCTAGCTGGTCTGTCATAATATAATAGAGACAGTAGATCTAGCTGGTCTGTCATAATATAATAGAGACAGTAGATCTAATAGAGACAGTAGATCTAGCTGGTCTGTCATAATATAATAGAGAATAGAGACAGTAGATCTAGGTCTGTCATAATAGAATAGAGACAGTAGATCTAGCTGGTCTGTCATAATATATAATCTAGCTGGTCTGTCATAATATAATAGAGACAGTAGATCTAGCTGGTCTGTCATAATATAATAGAGACAGTAGATCTAGCTGGTCTGTCATAATATAATAGAGACAGTAGATCTAGCTGGTCTGTCATAATATAATAGAGACAGTAGATCTAGCTGGTCTGTCATAATATAATAGAGACAGTAGATCTAGCTGGTCTGTCATAATATAATAGAGACAGTAGATCTAGCTGGTCTGTCAAAATATAATAGAGACAGTAGATCTAGCTGGTCTGTCATAATATAATAGAGACAGTAGATCTAGCTGGTCTGTCATAATATAATAGAGACAGTAGATCTAGCTGGTCTGTCATAATATAATAGAGACAGTAGATCTACCTGGTCTGTCATAATATAATAGAGACAGTAGATCTAGCTGGTCTGTCATAATATAATAGAGACAGTAGATCTAGCTGGTCTGTCATAATATAATAGAGGCATAGAGACAGTAGATCTAGCTGGTCTGTCATAATATAATAGAGACAGTAGATCTAGCTGGTCTGTCATAATATAATAGAGACAGTAGATCTAGCTGGTCTGTCATAATATAATAGAGACAGTAGATCTAGCTGGTCTGTCATAATATAATAGAGACAGTAGATCTAGCTGGTCTGTCATAATATAATAGAGACAGTAGATCTAGCTGGTCTGTCATAATATAATAGAGACAGTAGATCTAGCTGGTCTGTCATAATATAATAGAGACAGTAGATCTAGCTGGTCTGTCATAATATAATAGAGACAGTAGATCTAGCTGGTCTGTCATAATATAATAGAGACAGTAGATCTAGCTGGTCTGTCATAAATATAGAGACAGTAGATCTAGCTGGTCTGTCATAATATAATAGAGACAGTAGATCTAGCTGGTCTGTCATAATATAATAGAGACAGTAGATCTACCTGGTCTGTCAAAATATAATAGAGACAGTAGATCTAGCTGGTCTGTCATATAATATAATAGAGACAGTAGATCTAGCTGGTCTGTCATAATATAATAGACAGTAGAGACAGTAGATCTAGCTGGTCTGTCATAATATAATAGAGACAGTAGATCTAGCTGGTCTGTCATAATATAATAGAGACAGTAGATCTAGCTGGTCTGTCAAAATATAATAGAGACAGTAGATCTAGCTGGTCTGTCATAATATAATAGAGACAGTAGATCTAGCTGGTCTGTCATAATATAATAGAGACAGTAGATCTAGCTGGTCTGTCATAATATAATAGAGACAGTAGATCTAGCTGGTCTGTCAAATATAATAGAGACAGTAGATCTAGCTGGTCTGTCAAAATATAATAGAGACAGTAGATCTAGCTGGTCTGTCATAATATAATATAATAGAGGTCAGTAAGTATCTAGCTGGTCTGTCATAATATAATAGAGACAGTAGATCTAGCTGGTCTGTCATAATATAATATAGACATAGAGACAGTAGATCTAGCTGGTCTGTCATAATATAATAGAGACAGTAGATCTAGCTGGTCTCATAATGTCATAATATAATAGAGACAGTAGATCTAGCTGGTCTGTCATAATATAATAGAGACAGTAGATCTAGCTGGTCTGTCATAATATAATAGAGACAGTAGATCTAGCTGGTCTGTCATAATATAATAGAGACAGTAGATCTAGCTGGTCTGTCATAATATAATAGAGACAGTAGATCTAGCTGGTCTGTCATAATATAATAGAGACAGTAGATCTAGCTGGTCTGTCATAATATAATAGAGACAGTAGATCTAGCTGGTCTGTCATAATATAATAGAGACAGTAGATCTAGCTGGTCTGTCATAATATAATAGAGACAGTAGATCTAGCTGGTCTGTCATAATATAATAGAGACAGTAGATCTAGCTGGTCTGTCATAATATAATAGAGACAGTAGATCTAGCTGGTCTGTCAAAATATAATAGAGACAGTAGATCTAGCTGGTCTGTCATAATATAGATAGCTGGTCTGAGACAGTAGATCTAGCTGGTCTGTCATAATATAATAGAGACAGTATATCTAGCTGGTCTGTCATAATATAATAGAGACAGTAAATCTACCTAAATCTAGCTGGTCTGTCAAAATATAATAGAGACAGTATAATAGAGACAGTAGATCTAGCTGGTCTGTCATAATATAATAGAGACAGTAGATCTAGCTGGTCTGTCAAAAAATAATAGAGACAGTAGATCTAGCTGGTCTGTCATAATATAATAGAGACAGTAGATCTAGCTGGTCTGTCATAATATAATAGAGACAGTAGATCTAGCTGGTCTGTCATAATATAATAGAGACAGTAGATCTAGCTGGTCTGTCATAATATAATAGAGACAGTAGATCTACCTGGTCTGTCATAATATAATAGAGACAGTAGATCTAGCTGGTCTGTCATAATATAATAGAGACATAGAGACAGTAGATCTAGCTGGTCTGTCATAATATAATAGAGACAGTAGATCTAGCTGGTCTGTCATAATATAATAGAGACAGTAGATCTACCTGGTCTGTCATAATATAATAGAGACAGTGGATCTAGCTGGTCTGTCATAATATAATAGAGACAGTAGATCTACCTGGTCTGTCAAAATATAATAGAGACAGTAGATCTAGCTGGTCTGTCATAATATAATAGAGACAGTAGATCTAGCTGGTCTGTCATAATATAATAGAGACAGTAGATCTAGCTGGTCTGTCAAAATATAATAGAGACAGTAGATCTAGCTGGTCTGTCATAATATAATAGAGACAGTAGATCTAGCTGGTCTGTCATAATATAATAGAGACAGTAGATCTACCTGGTCTGTCATAATATAATAGAGACAGTAGATCTACCTGGTCTGTCAAAATATAATAGAGACAGTAGATCTAGCTGGTCTGTCATATATAATAATAGAGACAGTAGATCTAGCTGGTCTGTCTAGCTAATATAATATAGGCATAGAGACAGTAGATCTAGCTGGTCTGTCATAATATAATAGAGACAGTAGATCTAGCTGGTCTGTCATAATATAATAGAGACAGTAGATCTAGCTGGTCTGTCATAATATAATAGAGACAGTATATCTACCTGGTCTGTCATAATATAATAGAGACAGTAGATCTAGCTGGTCTGTCATAATATAATAGAGACAGTAGATCTACCTGGTCTGTCAAAATATAATAGAGACAGTAGATCTAGCTGGTCTGTCATAATATAATAGAGACAGTAGATCTAGCTGGTCTGTCATAATATAATAGAGACAGTAGATCTAGCTGGTCTGTCAAAATATAAAATAGAGACAGTAGATCTAGCTGGTCTGTCATAATATAATAGAGACAGTATATCTAGCTGGTCTGTCATAATATAATAGAGACAGTAGATATACCTGGTCTGTCAAAATATAATAGAGACAGTAGATCTAGCTGGTCTGTCATAATATATAGAGACAGTAGATCTAGCTGGTCTGTCATAATATAATAGAGACAGTAGATCTAGCTGGTCTGTCATAATATAATAGAGACAGTAGATCTAGCTGGTCTTCATAATATAATAGAGACAGTAGATCAAGCTGGTCTGTCAAAATATAAATAGACAGTAGATCTAGCTGGTGTGTCATAATATAATAGAGACAGTAGATCTAGCTGGTCTGTCATAATATAATAGAGACAGTAGATCTAGCTGGTGTGTCATAATATAATAGAGACAGTAGATCTAGCTGGTCTGTCATATTATAATAGAGACAGTATATCTAGCTAGTCTGTCATAATATAATAGAGACAGTAAATATACCTGGTCTGTCAAAAAATACTAGAGACAGTAGATCTACCTGGTCTGTCAAAATATAATAGAGGAAGTAGATCTTGCTGGTCTGTCATAATATAATAGAGACAGTAAATCTAGCTGGTCTTTCATAGTACAATAGAGACAGTAGATCTAGCTGGTCTGTCATAATATAATAGAGACATAGAGACAGTAGATCTAGCTGGTCTGTCATAATATAATAGAGACAGTAGATCTAGCTGGTCTGTCATAATATAATAGAGACAGTAGATCTACCTGGTCTGTCATAATATAATAGAGACAGTATATTTACCTGGTCTGTCATAATATAATAGAGACAGTGGATCTAGCTGGTCTGTCATAATATAATAGAGACATAGAGACAGTAGATCTAGCTGGTCTGTCATAATATAATAGAGACAGTAGATCTAGCTGGTCTGTCATAATATAATAGAGACAGTAGATCTAGCTGGTCTGTCATAATATAATAGAGACAGTGGATCTAGCTGGTCTGTCATAATATAATAGAGACAGTAGATCTAGCTGGTCTGTCCTGGATCTCTGGTCTGTCAAAATATAATAGAGACAGTAGATCTAGCTGGTCTGTCATAATATAATAGAGACAGTAGATCTAGCTGGTCTGTCATAATATAATAGAGACAGTAGATCTAGCTGGTCTGTCAAAATATAAAAGAGACAGTAGATCTAGCTGGTGTGTCATAATATAATAGAGACAGTAGATCTAGCTGGTCTGTCATAATATAATAGAGACAGTATATCTAGCTGGTCTGTCATAATATAATAGAGACAGTAAATCTACCTGTCTCTGTCAAAATATAATAGAGACAGTATATCTAGCTGGTCTGTCATCATATAATAGAGACAGTAGATCTACCTGGTCTGTAGAGACAGTAGATCTACCTGGTCTGTCAAAATATAATAGAGACAGTAGATCTAGCTGGTCTGTCAAAATATAATAGAGACAGTAGATCTCTGCTGGTCTGTCATAATATAATAGAGACAGTAGATCTAGCTGGTCTCATAATATCATATTACATAATATAATAGAGACAGTAGATCTAGCTGGTCTGTCATAATATAATATAATAGAGACAGTAGATCTAGCTGGTCTGTCATAATATAATAGAGACAGTAGATCTAGCTGGTCTGTCATAATATAATAGAGACAGTAGATCTAGCTGGTCTGTCATAATATAATAGAGACAGTAGATCTAGCTGGTCTGTCATAATATAAAGAATAGTAGATCTAGCTGGTCTGTCATAATATAATAGAGACAGTAGATCTAGCTGGTCTGTCATAATATAATAGAGACAGTAGATCTAGCTGGTCTGTCATAATATAATAGAGACAGTAGATCTAGCTGGTCTGTCAGTAATCTACCTGGTCTGTCAAAACATAATAGAGACAGTAGATCTAGCTGGTCTGTCATAATATAATAGAGACAGTAGATCTAGCTGGTCTGTCATAATATAATAGAGACAGTAGATCTAGCTGGTCTGTCATAATATAATAGAGACAGTAGATCTAGCTGGTCTGTCATAATATAATAGAGACAGTAGATCTAGCTGGTCTGTATAATAGAGACAGTAGATCTAGCTGGTCTGTCATAATATAATAGAGACAGTAGATCTAGCTGGTCTGTCATAATATAATAGAGACAGTAGATCTAGCTGGTCTGTCATAATATAATAGAGACAGTAGATCTAGCTGGTCTGTCATAATATAATAGAGACAGTAGATCTAGCTGGTCTGTCATAATATAATAGAGACAGTAGATCTAGCTGGTCTGTCATAATATAAAAGAGACAGTAGATCTACCTGGTCTGTCATAATATAATAGAGACAGTAGATCTAGCTGGTCTGTCATGGTACAATAGATTGTAGATCTAGCTGGTCTGTCATAACATAATAGAGACATAGAGACAGTAGATCTAGCTGGTCTGTCATAATATAATAGAGGCAGTAGATCTAGCTGGTCTGTCATAATATAATAGAGACAGTAGATCTAGCTGGTCTGTCATAATATAATAGAGACAATAGATCTAGCTGGTCTGTCATATTATAATAGAGACAGTAGATCTAGCTGGTCTGTCATAATATAATAGAGACATAGAGACAGTAGATCTAGCTGGTCTGTCATAATATAATAGAGACAGTAGATCTAGCTGGTCTGTCATAATATAGACAGTAGATCTAGCTGGTCTGTCATAATATAATAGAGACAGTATCTACCTGGTCTGTCATAGTACAATAGAGACAGTAGATTTAGCTGGTCTGTCATAATATAATAGAGACATAGAGACAGTAGATCTAGCTGGTCTGTCATAATATAATAGAGACAGTAGATCTAGCTGGTCTGTCATAATATAATAGAGACAGTAGATCTAGCTGGTTTGTCATAATATAATAGAGACAGTAGATCTAGCTGGTCTGTCATAATATAATAGAGACAGTAGATCTACCTGGTCTGTCATAGTACAATAGAGACAGTAGATCTAGCTGGTCTGTCATAATATAATAGAGACATAGAGACAGTAGATCTAGCTGGTCTGTCATAATATAATAGAGACAGTAGATCTAGCTGGTCTGTCATAATATAATAGAGACAGTAGATCTACCTGGTCTGTCATAATATAATAGAGACAGTAGATCTACCTGGTCTGTCAAAATATAATAGAGACAGTAGATCTAGCTGGTCTGTCATAATATAATAGAGACAGTAGATCTAGCTGGTCTTGCATAATATAATAGAGAAAGTATATCTACCTGGTCTGTCTTAATATAATAGAGACAGTAGATCTACCTGGTCTGTCAAAATATAACAGAGACAATAGATCTAGCTGGTGTGTCATATTATAATAGAGACAGTAGATCTAGCTGGTCTGTCATAATATAATAGAGACATAGAGACAGTAGATCTAGCTGGTCTGTCATAATATAATAGAGACAGTAGATCTAGCTGGTCTGTCATAATATAATAGAGACAGTAGATCTACCTGGTCTGTCATAATATAATAGAGACAGTAGATCTAGCTGGTCTGTCATAATATAATAGAGACAGTAGATCTAGCTGGTCTGTCATAATATAATAGAGACAGTATATCTACCTGGTCTGTCATAATATAATAGAGACAGTGGATCTAGCTGGTCTGTCATAATATAACAGAGACAGTAGATCTACCTGGTCTGTCATAATATAATAGAGACAGTGGATCAAGCTGGTCTGTCATAATATAACAGAGACAGTAGATCTACCTGGTCTGTCAAAATATAATAGAGACAGTAGATCTAGCTAATCTGTCATAATATTATAGAGACAGTAGATCTAGCTGGTCTGTCATAATATAATAGAGACAGTAGATCTAGCTGGTCTGTCATGATATAATAGAGACAGTATATCTAGCTGGTCTGTCATAGTAGAATAGAGACAGTAGATCTAGCTGGTCTGTCATAATATAATAGAGAGAGTAAATCTGCCTGGTCTGTCAAAATATAATAGAGACAGTAGATCTACCTGGTCTGTCATAATATTTTAGAGACGGTAGATCTACCTGGCCTGGCATAATATAATAGAGACAATAGATCTAGCTGGTCTGTCATAATATAATAGAGACAGTAGATCTAGCTGGTCTGTCATAATATAATAGAGACAGTAATCTAGCTGGTCTGTCATAGATAGAATAGAGACAGTAGATCTAGCTGGTCTGTAATAATATAATAGAGACAGTAGATCTAGCTGGTCTGTCATAATATAATAGAGACAGTAGATCTAGCTGGTCTGTCATAATATAATAGAGACAGTAGATCTACCTGGTCTGTCATAATATAATAGAGACAGTAGATCTAGCTGGTCTGTCATAATATAACAGAGACAGTAGATCTAGCTGGTCTGTCAAATTAGAATAGAGACAGTAGATCTAGCTGGTCTGTCATACTATAATAGACACAGTAGATCTAGCTGGTCTGTCATAATATAATAGAGACAGTAAATCTAGCTGGGTCTGTCATAGTACAATAGAGACAGTAGATCTAGCTGGTCTGTCATAATATAATAGAGACAGTAGATCTAGCTGGTCTGTCATAATATAATAGAGACAGTAGATCTAGCTGGTCTGTCATAATATAATAGAGACAGTAGAGACAGTAGATCTAGCTGGTCTGTCATAATATAATAGAGACAGTAGATCTAGCTGGTCTGTCATAATATAATAGAGACAGTAGATCTAGCTGGTCTGTCATAATATAATAGAGACAGTAGATCTAGCTGGTCTGTCATAGTATAATAGAGACAGTAGATCTAGCTGGTCTGTCATAATATAATAGAGACAGTATATCTAGCTGGTCTGTCATAATATAACAGAGACAGTAGATCTAGCTGGTCTGTCAAATTAGAATAGAGACAGTAGATCTAGCTGGTCTGTCATAATATAATAGAGACAGTAGATCTAGCTGGTCTGTCATAATATAATAGAGACAGTAAATCTAGCTGGTCTGTCATAGTACAATAGAGACAGTAGATCTAGCTGGTCTGTCATAATATAATAGAGACAGTAGATCTAGCTGGTCTGTCATAATATAATAGAGACAGTAGATCTAGCTGGTCTGTCATAATATAATAGAGACAGTAGATCTAGCTGGTCTGTCATAATATAATAATAGAGACAGTAGATCTAGCTGGTCTGTCATAATATAATAGAGACAGTAGATCTAGCTGGTCTGTCATAATATAATAGAGACAGTAGATCTAGCTGGTCTGTCATAATATAATAGAGACAGTAGATCTAGCTGGTCTGTCAAATATATAATAGAGACAGTAGATCTAGCTGGTCTGTCATAATATAATAGAGACAGTAGATCTAGCTGGTCTGTCATAATATAATAGAGACAGTAGATCTGGTCTGGTCTGTCATAATATAATAGAGACAGTAGATCTAGCTGGTCTGTCAAATAGAATAGAGACAGTAGATCTAGCTGGTCTGTCATAATATAATAGAGACAGTAGATCTAGCTGGTCTGTCTGTCATATAATATAATAGAGACAGTATATCTAGCTGGTCTGTCATAATATAATAGAGACAGTAAATCTAGCTGGTCTGTCATAGTATATAATAGAGACAGTAGATCTAGCTGGTCTGTCATAATATAATAGAGACAGTAGATCTAGCTGGTCTGTCATAATATAATAGAGACAGTAGATCTAGCTGGTCTGTCATAATATAATAGAGACAGTAGATCTAGCTGGTCTGTCATAATATAATAGAGACAGTAGATCTAGCTGGTCTGTCATAATATAATAGAGACAGTAGATCTAGCTGGTCTGTCATAATATAATAGAGACAGTAGATCTAGCTGGTCTGTCATAATATAATAGAGACAGTAGATCTAGCTGGTCTGTCATAATATAATAGAGACAGTAAATCTAGCTGGTCTGTCATAATATAATAGAGACAGTAGATCTAGCTGGACAGTAGATAATAGAGACAGTAGATCTAGCTGGTCTGTCATAATATAATAGAGACATAGAGACAGTAGATCTAGCTGGTCTGTCATAGAGACATAGATCTATATAATAGAGACAGTAGATCTAGCTGGTCTGTCATAATATAATAGAGACAGTAGATCTAGCTGGTCTGGTCTGGTCTGTCAATATAATAGAGACAGTAGATCTAGCTGGTCTGTCAAATATAGAATAGAGACAGTAGATCTAGCTGGTCTGTCATAATATAATAGAGACAGTAGATCTAGCTGGTCTGTCATAATATAATAGAGACAGTAGATCTAGCTGGTCTGTCATAATATAATAGAGACAGTAGATCTAGCTGGTCTGTCATAATATAATAGAGACAGTAGATCTAGCTGGTCTGTCATAATATAATAGAGACAGTAGATCTAGCTGGTCTGTCATAATATAATAGAGACAGTAGATCTAGCTGGTCTGTCAAATAGAATAGAGACAGTAGATCTAGCTGGTCTGTCATAATATAATAGAGACAGTAGATCTAGCTGGTCTGTCATAATATAATAGAGACAGTAAATCTAGCTGGTCTGTCATAATATAATAGAGAGTAGATCTAGCTGGTCTGTCATAATATAATAGAGACAGTAGATCTAGCTGGTCTGTCATAATATAATAGAGACAGTAGATCTAGCTGGTCTGTCATAATATAATAGAGACAGTAGATCTAGCTGGTCTGTCATAATATAATAGAGACAGTAGATCTAGCTGGTCTGTCATAATATAATAGAGACAGTAGATCTAGCTGGTCTGTCATAATATAATAGAGACAGTAGATCTAGCTGGTCTGTCATAATATAATAGAGACAGTAGATCTAGCTGGTCTGTCATAATATAATAGAGACAGTAGATCTAGCTGGTCTGTCATAATATAACAGAGACAGTAGATCTAGCTGGTCTGTCAAATATAATAGAGACAGTAGATCTAGCTGGTCTGTCATATATAATAGAGACAGTAGATCTAGCTGGTCTGTCATAATATAATAGAGACAGTAAATCTAGCTGGTCTGTCATAGTATAATAGAGACAGTAGATCTAGCTGGTCTGTCATAATATAATAGAGACAGTAGATCTAGCTGGTCTGTCATAATATAATAGAGACAGTAGATCTAGCTGGTCTGTCATAATATAATAGAGACAGTAGATCTAGCTGGTCTGTCATAATATAATAGAGACAGTAGATCTAGATATAATAGAGTAGATCTAGCTGGTCTGTCATAATATAATAGAGACAGTAGATCTAGCTGGTCTGTCATAATATAATAGAGACAGTAGATCTAGCTGGTCTGTCATAATATAATAGAGACAGTAGATCTAGCTGGTCTGTCATAATATAATAGAGACAGTAGATCTAGCTGGTCTGTCATAATATAATAGAGACAGTAGATCTAGCTGGTCTGTCATAATATAATAGAGACAGTAGATCTAGCTGGTCTGTCATAATATAAGAGACAGTAGATCTAGCTGGTCTGTCAAATATAATAGAGACAGTAGATCTAGCTGGTCTGTCATATATAATAGAGACAGTAGATCTAGCTGGTCTGTCATAATATAATAGAGACAGTAGATCTAGCTGGTCTGTCATAATATAATAGAGACAGTAGATCTAGCTGGTCTGTCATAATATAATAGAGACAGTAGATCTAGCTGGTCTGTCATAATATAATAGAGACAGTAGATCTAGCTGGTCTGTCATAATATAATAGAGACAGTAGATCTAGCTGGTCTGTCATAATATAAGCTGGTAGAGACAGTAGATCTAGCTGGTCTGTCAAAATATAATAGAGACAGTAGATCTAGCTGGTCTGTCATAATATAATAGAGACAGTAGATCTAGCTGGTCTGTCATAATATAATAGAGACAGTAGATCTAGCTGGTCTGTCATAATATAATAGAGACAGTAGATCTAGCTGGTCTGTCATAATATAATAGAGACAGTAGATCTAGCTGGTCTGTCATAATATAATAGAGACAGTAGATCTAGCTGGTCTGTCATAATATAATAGAGACAGTAGATCTAGCTGGTCTGTCATAATATAATAGAGACATAATATAATAGAGACAGACAAAGATCTAGCTGGTCTGTCATAATATAATAGATCAGTAGATCTGGTCTGTCATAATATAATAGAGACAGTAGATCTAGCTGGTCTGTCATAATATAATAGAGACAGTAGATCTAGCTGGTCTGTCATAATATAACAGAGACAGTAGATCTAGCTGGTCTGTCATAATATAATAGAGACAGTAGATCTAGCTGGTCTGTCATAGTATAATAGAGACAGTAGATCTAGCTGGTCTGTCATAATATAATAGAGACAGTAGATCTAGCTGGTCTGTCATAATATAATAGAGACAGTAGATCTAGCTGGTCTGTCATAATATAATAGAGACAGTATATCTAGCTGGTCTGTCATAATATAATAGAGACAGTAAATCTACCTGGTCTGTCAAAATATAATAGAGACAGTAGATCTAGCTGGTCTGTCATAATATAATAGAGACAGTAGATCTAGCTGGTCTGTCATAATATAATAGAGACAGTAGATCTAGCTGGTCTGTCATAATATAATATAGACAGTATATCTACCTGGTCTGTCATAATATAATACAGACAGTAGATCTAGCTGGTCTGTCATAATATAATAGAGACAGTAGATCTACCTGGTCTGTCAGTAAATCATATATATAAGACAGTAGATCTAGCTGTCTGTCTGTCATAATATAATAGAGACAGTAGATCTAGCTGGTCTGTCATAATATAATAGAGACAGTAGATCTAGCTGGTCTGTCATAATATAATAGAGACAGTAGATCTAGCTGGTCTGTCATATTATAATAGAGACAGTAGATCTAGCTGGTCTGTCATAATATAATAGAGACAGTAGATCTAGCTGGTCTGTCATAATATAATAGAGACAGTAGATCTAGCTGGTCTGTCATAATATAATAGAGACAGTAGATCTAGCTGGTCTGTCATAATATAATAGAGACAGTAGATCTAGCTGGTCTGTCATAATATAATAGAGACAGTAGATCTAGCTGGTCTGTCATAATATAATAGAGAATAGAGACAGTAGATCTAGCTGGTCTGTCATAATATAATAGAGACAGATCTAGATCTAGCTGGTCTGTCATAATATAATAGAGACAGTAGATCTAGCTGGTCTGTCATAATATAATAGAGACAGTAGATCTAGCTGGTCTGTCATAATATAATAGAGACAGTAGATCTAGCTGGTCTGTCATAATATAATAGAGACAGTAGATCTAGCTGGTCTGTCATAATATAATAGAGACAGTAAGATCTAGCTGGTCTGTCATAATATAATAGAGACAGTAGATCTAGCTGGTCTGTCATAATATAATAGAGACAGTAGATCTGCCTGGTCTGTCAAAATATAATAGAGACAGTAGATCTACCTGGTCTGTCATAATATAATAGAGACAGTAGATCTACCTGGTCTGTCATAATATAATAGAGACAGTAGATCTAGCTGGTCTGTCATATAATATAATAGAGACAGTAGATCTAGCTGCTCTGTCATAATATAATAGAGACAGTAGATCTACCTGGTCTGTCATAATATAACAGAGACAGTAAATCTAGCTGGTCTGTCATAATGTCATAATATAATAGAGACAAAGAGACAGTAGATCTAGCTGGTCTGTCATAATATAATAGAGACAGTAGAAGAGACAGTAGATCTAGCTGGTCTGTCATAATATAATAGAGACAGTAGATCTAGCTGGTCTGTCATAATATAATAGAGACAGTAGATCTAGCTGGTCTGTCATAATATAATAGAGACAGTAGATCTAGCTGGTCTGTCATAATATAATAGAGACAGTAGATCTAGCTGGTCTGTCATAATATAATAGAGACAGTAGATCTAGCTGGTCTGTCATAATATAATAGAGACAGTAGATCTAGCTGGTCTGTCATAATATAATAGAGACAGTAAATCTAGCTGGTCTGTCATAATATAATAGAGACAGTAGATCTAGCTGGTCTGTCATAATATAATAGAGACAGTAGATCTAGCTGGTCTGTCATAATATAATAGAGACAGTAAATCTGCCTGGTCTGTCAAAATATAATAGAGACAGTAGATCTACCTGGTCTGTCATAATATATAATAGAGACAGTAGATCTACCTGGTCTGTCATAATATAATAGAGACAGTAGATCTAGCTGGTCTGTCATAATATAATAGAGACAGTAGATCTAGCTGGTCTGTCATAATATAATAGAGACAGTAGATCTAGCTGGTCTGTCATAATATAATAGAGACAGTAGATCTAGCTGGTCTGTCATAATATAATAGAGACAGTAGAGACAGTAGATCTAGCTGGTCTGTCATAATATAATAGAG
This sequence comes from Oncorhynchus tshawytscha, assembly GCF_018296145.1. Taxonomy (NCBI): domain Eukaryota; kingdom Metazoa; phylum Chordata; class Actinopteri; order Salmoniformes; family Salmonidae; genus Oncorhynchus; species Oncorhynchus tshawytscha. Next base: position 66,923 of record NW_024608946.1, read on the forward strand.
ACAATAGAGACAGTAGATCTAGCTGGTCTGTCATAATATAATAGAGACAGTAGATCTAGCTGGTCTGTCATAATATAATAGAGACAGTAGATCTACCTGGTCTGTCATAATATAATAGAGACAGTAGATCTAGCTGGTCTGTCATAATATAATAGAGACAGTAGATCTAGCTGGTCTGTCATAATAGAATAGAGACAGTAGATCTAGCTGGTCTGTCATACTATAATAGAGACAGTAGATCTAGCTGGTCTGTCATAATATAATAGAGACAGTAATCTAGCTGGTCTGTCATAGTAATAGAGACAGTAGATCTAGCTGGTCTGTCATAATATAATAGAGACAGTAGATCTAGCTGGTCTGTCATAATATAATAGAGACAGTAGATCTAGCTGGTCTGTCATAATATAATAGAGACAGTAGATCTAGCTGGTCTGTCATAATATAATAGAGACAGTAGATCTAGCTGGTCTGTCATAATATAATAGAGACAGTAGATCTAGCTGGTCTGTCATAATATAATAATAGAGACAGTAGATCTAGCTGGTCTGTCATAATATAATAGAGACAGTAGATCTAGCTGGTCTGTCATAATATAATAGAGACAGTAGATCTAGCTGGTCTGTCAAATAATAGAATAGAGACAGTAGATCTAGCTGGTCTGTCATAATATAATAGAGACAGTAGATCTAGCTGGTCTGTCATAATATAATAGAGACAGTGGATCTAGCTGGTCTGTCATAATATAACAGAGACAGTAGATCTAGCTGGTCTGTCAAATATAATAGAGACAGTAGATCTAGCTGGTCTGTCATAATATAATAGAGACAGTAGATCTAGCTGGTCTGTCATAATATAATAGAGACAGTAGATCTAGCTGGTCTGTCATAATATAATAGAGACAGTAGATCTAGCTGGTCTGTCATAATATAATAGAGACAGTAGAATATAGATAGTAGATCTAGCTGGTCTGTCATAATATAATAGAGACAGTAGATCTAGCTGGTCTGTCATAATATAATAGAGACAGTAGATCTAGCTGGTCTGTCATAATATAATAGAGACAGTAGATCTAGCTGGTCTGTCATAATATATAGAGACAGTAGATCTAGCTGGTCTGTCATAATATAATAGAGACAGTAGATCTAGCTGGTCTGTCATAATATAATAGAGACAGTAGATCTAGCTGGTCTGTCATAATATAATAGAGACAGTAAATCTAGCTGGTCTGTCATAATATAATAGAGACAGTAGATCTAGCTGGTCTGTCATAATATAATAGAGACAGTAGATCTAGCTGGTCTGTCATAATATAATAGAGACAGTAATCTACCTGGTCTGTCAAAATATAATAGAGACAGTAGATCTAGCTGGTCTGTCATAATATAATAGAGACAGTAGATCTAGCTGGTCTGTCATAATATAATAGAGAGCTGGTCTGTAGATCTAGCTGGTCTGTCATAATATAATAGAGACAGTAGATCTAGCTGGTCTGTCATAATATAATACAGACAGTGGATCTAGCTGGTCTGTCATAATATAATAGAGACAGTAGATCTACCTGGTCTGTCATAATATAATAGAGACAGTAGATCTAGCTGGTCTGTCATAATATAATAGAGACAGTAGATCTAGCTGGTCTGTCATAATATAATAGAGACAGTAGATCTAGCTGGTCTGTCATAATATAATAGAGACAGTAGATCTAGCTGGTCTGTCATAATATAATAGAGACAGTAGATCTAGCTGGTCTGTCATAATATAATAGAGACAGTAGATCTAGCTGGTCTGTCATAATATAATAGAGACAGTAGATCTAGCTGGTCTGTCATATATAATAGAGACAGTAGATCTAGCTGGTCTGTCATAATATAATAGAGACAGTAGATCTAGCTGGTCTGTCATAATATAATAGAGACAGTAGATCTAGCTGGTCTGTCATAATATAATAGAGACAGTAGATCTAGCTGGTCTGTCATAATATAATAGAGACAGTAGATCTAATAGAGACAGTAGATCTAGCTGGTCTGTCATAATATAATAGAGACAGTAGATCTAGCTGGTCTGTCATAATATAATAGAGACAGTAGATCTAGCTGGTCTGTCATAATATAATAGAGACAGTAGATCTAGCTGGTCTGTCATAATATAATAGAGACATAGAGACAGTAGATCTAGCTGGTCTGTCATAATATAATAGAGACAGTAGATCTAGCTGGTCTGTCATATTATAATAGAGACAGTAGATCTAGCTGGTCTGTCATAATATAACAGAGACAGTAGATCTAGCTGGTCTGTCAAATTAGAATAGAGACAGTAGATCTAGCTGGTCTGTCATAATATAATAGAGACAGTAGATCTAGCTGGTCTGTCATAATATAATAGAGACAGTAAATCTAGCTGGTCTGTCATAGTACAATAGAGACAGTAGATCTAGCTGGTCTGTCATAATATAATAGAGACAGTAGATCTAGCTGGTCTGTCATAATATAATAGAGACAGTATATCTAGCTGGTCTGTCATAATATAATAGAGACAGTAGATCTAGCTGGTCTGTCATAATATAATAGAGACAGTAGATCTAGCTGGTCTGTCATAATATAATAGAGACAGTAGATCTAGCTGGTCTGTCATAATATAATCTAGATCTAGCTGGTCTGTCATAATATAATAGAGACAGTAGATCTAGCTGGTCTGTCATAATATAATAGAGACAGTAGATCTAGCTGGTCTGTCATAATATAATAGAGACAGTAGATCTACCTGGTCTGTCAAAATATAATAAAGACAGTAGATCTAGCTGGTCTGTCATAATATAATAGAGACAGTAGATCTAGCTGGTCTGTCATAATATATTAGAGACGGTAGATCTAGCTGGCCTGTCATAATATAATAGAGACAGTAGATCTAAGCTGGTATGTCATATTATAATAGAGACAGTAGATCTAGCTGGTCTGTCATAATATAATAGAGACAGTAGATCTAGCTGGTCTGTCATAATATAATAGAGACAGTAGATCTAGCTGGTCTGTCATAATATAATAGAGACAGTAGATCTAGCTGGTCTGTCATAATATAATAGAGACAGTAGATCTAGCTGGTCTGTCATAATATAATAGAGACAGTAGATCTAGCTGGTCTGTCATAATATATAATAGAGACAGTAGATCTAGCTGGTCTGTCATAATATAATAGAGACAGTAGATCTAGCTGGTCTGTCATAATATAATAGAGACAGTAGATCTAGCTGGTCTGTCATAATATAATAGAGACAGTAGATCTAGCTGGTCTGTCAAAATATAATAGAGACAGTAGATCTAGCTGGTCTGTCATAATATAATAGAGACAGTAGATCTAGCTGGTCTGTCATAATATAATAGAGACAGTAAATCTAGCTGGTCTGTCATAATATAATAGAGACAGTAGATCTAGCTGGTCTGTCATAATATAATAGAGACAGTAAATCTAGCCTGGTCTGTCAAAATATAATAGAGACAGTAAATCTGCCTGGTCTGTCAAAATATAATAGAGACAGTAGATCTACCTGGTCTGTCATAATATTTTAGAGACGGTAGATCTACCTGGCCTGGCATAATATAATAGAGACAATAGATCTAGCTGGCCTGTCATATTATAATAGAGACAGTAGATCTAGCTGCTCTGTCATAATATAATAGAGACAGTAGATCTACCTGGTCTGTCATAATATAACAGAGACAGTAAATCTAGCTGGTCTGTCATAATATAATAGAGACAAAGAGACAGTAGATCTAGCTGGTCTGTCATAATATAATAGAGACAAAGAGACAGTAGATCTAGCTGGTCTGTCATAATATAATAGAGACAGTAGATCTAGCTAGTCTGTCATAATATAATAGAGACAGTAGATCTACCTGGTCTGTCATAATATAATAGAGACAGTAGATCTAGCTGGTCTGTCATAATATAACAGACACAGTAGATCTAGCTGGTCTGCCAAATTAGAATAGAGAGAGTAGATCTAGCTGGTATGTCATACTATAATAGACACAGTAGATCTAGCTGGTCTGTCATAATATAATAGAGACAGTAAATCTAGCTCGTCTGTCATAATATAATAGAGACAGTAAATCTAGCTGGTCTGTCATAGTAGAATAGAGACAGTAGATCTAGCTGGTCTGTCATAATATAATAGAGACAGTAAATCTGCCTGGTCTGTCAAAATATAATAGAGACAGTAGATCTACCTGGTCTGTCATAATATAATAGAGACAGTAGATCTACCTGGTCTGTCATAATATAATAGAGACAAGTAGATCTAGCTGGCCTGTCATAATATAATAGAGACAGTAGATCTAGCTGGTCTGTCATAATATAATAGAGACAGTAGATCTAGCTGGTCTGTCATAATATAATAGAGACAGTAGATCTAGCTGGTCTGTCATAATATAATAGAGACAGTAGATCTAGCTGGTCTGTCATAATATAATAGAGACAGTAGATCTAGCTGGTCTGTCATAATATAATAGAGACAAAGAGACAGTAGATCTAGCTGGTCTGTCATAATATAATAGAGACAGTAGATCTAGCTAGTCTGTCATAATATAATAGAGACAGTAGATCTACCTGGTCTGTCATAATATAATAGAGACAGTAGATCTAGCTGGTCTGTCATAATATAACAGACACAGTAGATCTAGCTGGTCTGTCAAATTAGAATAGAGACAGTAGATCTAGCTGGTATGTCATACTATAATAGAGACAGTAGATCTAGCTGGTCTGTCATAATATAATAGAGACAGTAAATCTAGCTGGTCTGTCATAGTACAATAGAGACAGTAGATCTAGCTGGTTTGTCATAATATAATAGAGACAGTAGATCTAGCTGGTCTGTCATAATATAATAGAGACAGTAGATCTAGCTGGTCTGTCATAATATAATAGAGACAGTAAATCTAGCTGGTCTGTCATAGTACAATAGAGACAGTAGATCTAGCTGGTCTGTCATAATATAATAGAGACATAGAGACAGTAGATCTAGCTGGTCTGTCATAATATAATAGAGACAGTAGATCTAGCTGGTCTGTCATAATATAACAGAGACAGTAGATCTAGCTGGTCTGTCAAATATAATAGAGACAGTAGATCTACCTGGTCTGTCATAATATAATAGAGACAGTATATCTACCTGGTCTGTCATAATATAATAGAGACATTGGATCTAGCTGGTCTGTCATAATATAACAGACACAGTAGATCTAGCTGGTCTGTCAAATTAGAATAGAGACAGTAGATCTAGCTGGTCTGTCATAATATAATAGAGACAGTAGATCTAGCTGGTCTGTCATAATATAACAGACACAGTAGATCTAGCTGGTCTCTCAAATTAGAATAGAGACAGTAGATCTAGCTGGTATGTCATACTATAATAGAGACAGTAGATCTAGCTGGTCTGTCATAATATAATATAGACAGTAAATCTAGCTGGTCTGTCATAGTATAATAGACACAGTAGATCTAGCTGGTCTGTCATAATATAATAGAGACAGTAAATCTAGCTCGTCTGTCATAGTACAATAGAGACAGTAGATGTAGCTGGTTTGTCATAATATAATAGAGACAGTAGATCTAGCTGGTATGTCATACTATAATAGAGACAGTAGATCTAGCTGGTCTGTCATAATATAATAGAGACAGTAAATCTAGCTGGTCTGTCATAGTACAATAGAGACAGTAGATCTAGCTGGTCTGTCATAATATAATAGAGACAGTAGATCTAGCTGGTCTGTCTGTAATAATAGAGACATAATCTAGCTGGTCTGTCATATATAGAGACAGTAGATCTAGCTGGTCTGTCATAATATAATAGAGACAGTAGATCTAGCTGGTCTGTCATAATATAATAGAGACAGTATATCTAGCTGGTCTGTCATAATATAACAGAGACAGTAGATCTAGCTGGTCTGTCAAATTAGAATAGAGACAGTAGATCTAGCTGGTCTGTCATACTATAATAGAGACAGTAGATCTAGCTGGTCTGTCATAATATAATAGAGACAGTAAATCTAGCTGGTCTGTCATAGTATAATAGAGACAGTAGATCTAGCTGGTTGTCATAATATAATAGAGACAGTAGATCTAGCTGGTCTGTCATAATATAATAGAGACAGTAAATCTAGCTGGTCTGTCATAATATAATAGAGACAGTAGATCTAGCTGGTCTGTCATAATATAATAGAGACATAGAGACAGTAGATCTAGCTGGTCTGTCATAATATAATAGAGACAGTAGATCTACCTGGTCTGTCATAATATAATAGAGACAGTAGATCTAGCTGGTCTGTCATAATATAACAGACACAGTAGATCTAGCTGGTCTGTCAAATTAGAATAGAGACAGTAGATCTAGCTGGTCTGTCATAATATAATAGAGACAGTAGATCTAGCTGGTCTGTCATAATATAATAGAGACAGTAAATCTAGCTGGTCTGTCATAGTACAATAGAGACAGTAGATCTAGCTGGTCTGTCATAATATAATAGAGACAGTATATCTAGCTGGTCTGTCATAATATAATAGAGACAGTAAATCTAGCTGGTCTGTCAAAATATAATAGAGACAGTAGATCTAGCTGGTCTGTCATAATATAATAGAGACAGTAGATCTAGCTGGTCTGTCATAATATAATAGAGACAGTAGATCTAGCTGGTCTGTCATAATATAATATAGACAGTATATCTACCTGGTCTGTCATAATATAATAGAGACAGTAGATCTTGCTGGTCTGTCAAAATATAATAAAGACAGTAGATCTAGCTGGTCTGTCATAATATAATAGAGACAGTAGATCTAGCTGGTCTGTCATAATATAATAGAGAGAGTAGATCTAGCTGGTCTGTCATAATATAATAGAGACAGTAGATCTAGCTGGTCTGTCATGTCAAATATAATAGAGACAGTAGATCTAGCTGGTCTGTCATAATATAATAGAGACAGTAGATCTAGCTGGTCTGTCATAATATAATAGAGACAGTAGATCTAGCTGGTCTGTCATATAATATAATAGAGACAGTAGATCTAGCTGGTCTGTCATAATATAATAGAGACAGTAGATCTAGCTGGTCTGTCATAATATAATAGAGACAGTAGATCTAGCTGGTCTGTCATAATATAATAGAGACAGTAGATCTAGCTGGTCTGTCATAATATAATAGAGACAAAGAGACAGTAGATCTAGCTGGTCTGTCATAATATAATAGAGACAGTAGATCTAGCTGGTCTGTCATAATATAATAGAGACAGTAGATCTAGCTGGTCTGTCATAATATAATAGAGACAGTAGATCTAGCTGGTCTGTCATAATATAATAGAGACAGTAGATCTAGCTGGTCTGTCAAATATAATAGAGACAGTAGATCTAGCTGGTCTGTCATAATATAATAGAGACAGTAGATCTAGCTGGTCTGTCATAATATAATAGAGACAGTAGATCTAGCTGGTCTGTCATAATATAATAGAGACAGTAAATCTAGCTGGTCTGTCATAGTAGAATAGAGACAGTAGATCTAGCTGGTCTGTCATAATATAATAGAGACAGTAAATCTGCCTGGTCTGTCAAAATATAATAGAGACAGTAGATCTACCTGGTCTGTCATAATATTTTAGAGACAGTAGATCTACCTGGCCTGTCATAATATAATAGAGACAGTAGATCTAGCTGGTCTGTCATAATATAATAGAGACAGTAGATCTAGCTGGTCTGTCATAATATAATAGAGACAGTAGATCTAGCTGGTCTGTCATAATATAACAGAGACAGTAAATCTAGCTGGTCTGTCATATATATAATAGAGACAGTAGATCTAGCTGGTCTGTCATAATATAATAGAGAAAAGAGACAGTAGATCTAGCTGGTCTGTCATAATATAATAGAGACAGTAGATCTAGCTGGTCTGTCATAATATAATAGAGACAGTAGATCTACCTGGTCTGTCATAATATAATAGAGACAGTAGATCTAGCTGGTCTGTCATAATATAACAGACACAGTAGATCTAGCTGGTCTGTCAAATTAGAATAGAGACAGTAGATCTAGCTGGTATGTCATACTATAATAGAGACAGTAGATCTAGCTGGTCTGTCATAATATAATAGAGACAGTAGATCTAGCTGGTCTGTCATAATATAATAGAGACAGTAGATCTAGCTGGTCTGTCATAATATAATAGAGACAGTAGATCTAGCTGGTCTGTCATAATATAATAGAGACAGTAGATCTAGCTGGTCTGTCATAATATAATAGAGACAGTAGATCTAGCTGGTCTGTCATAATATAATAGAGACAGTAGATCTAGCTGGTCTGTCATAATATAATATAATAGAGACAGTAGATCTAGCTGGTCTGTCATAATATAATAGAGACAGTAGATCTAGCTGGTCTGTCATAATATAATAGAGACAGTAGATCTAGCTGGTCTGTCATAATATAATAGAATAGAGACAGTAGATCTACCTGGTCTGTCATAATATAATAGAGACAGTAGATCTACCTGGTCTGTCATAATATAATAGAGACAGTAGATCTAGCTGGTCTGTCATAATATAATAGAGACAGTAGATCTAGCTGGTCTGTCATAATATAATAGAGACAGTAGATCTACCTGGTCTGTCATAATATAATAGAGACAGTAGATCTAGCTGGTCTGTCATAATATAACAGACACAGTAGATCTAGCTGGTCTGTCAAATTAGAATAGAGACAGTAGATCTAGCTGGTCTGTCATAATATAATAGAGACAGTAGATCTAGCTGGTCTGTCATAATATAATAGAGACAGTAAATCTAGCTGGTCTGTCATAATATAATAGAGACAGTAGATCTAGCTGGTCTGTCATAATATAATAGAGAAAGTAGATCTACCTGGTCTGTCATAATATAATAGAGACAGTATATCTACCTGGTCTGTCATAATATAATAGAGACATTGGATCTAGCTGGTCTGTCATAATATAATAGAGACAGTAGATCTAGCTGGTCTGTCATAATATAATAGAGACAGTAGATCTAGCTGGTCTGTCATAATATAATAGAGACAGTAGATCTAGCTGGTCTGTCATAATATAATAGAGACAGTAGATCTAGCTGGTCTGTCATAATATAATAGAGACAGTAGATCTAGCTGGTCTGTCATAATATAATAGAGACAGTAGATCTAGCTGGTCTGTCATAATATAATAGAGACAGTAGATCTAGCTGGTCTGTCATAATATAATAGAGACAGTAGATCTAGCTGGTCTGTCAAATAGAATAGAGACAGTAGATCTAGCTGGTCTGTCATAATATAATAGAGACAGTAGATCTAGCTGGTCTGTCATAATATAATAGAGACAGTAGATCTAGCTGGTCTGTCATAATATAATAGAGACAGTAGATCTAGCTGGTCTGTCATAATATAATAGAGACAGTAGATCTAGCTGGTCTGTCATAATATAATAGAGACAGTAGATCTAGCTGGTCTGTCATAATATAATAGAGACAGTAGATCTAGCTGGTCTGTCATAATATATAATAGAGACAGTAGATCTAGCTGGTCTGTCATAATATAATAGAGACAGTAGATCTAGCTGGTCTGTCATAATATAATAGAGACAGTAGATCTAGCTGGTCTGTCATAATATAATAGAGACAGTAGATCTAGCTGGTCTGTCATAATATAATAGAGACAGTAGATCTAGCTGGTCTGTCATAATATAATAGAGACAGTAGATCTAGCTGGTCTGTCATAATATAATAGAGACAGTAGATCTAGCTGGTCTGTCATAATATAATAGAGACAGTAGATCTAGCTGGTCTGTCATAATATAATAGAGACAGTAGATCTAGCTGGTCTGTCATAATATAATAGAGACAGTAGATCTAGCTGGTCTGTCATAATATAATAGAGACAGTAGATCTAGCTGGTCTGTCATAATATAATAGAGACAGTAGATCTAGCTGGTCTGTCATAATATAATAGAGACAGTAGATCTAGCTGGTCTGTCATAATATAATAGAGACAGTAGATCTAGCTGGTCTGTCATAATATAATAGAGACAGTAGATCTAGCTGGTCTGTCATAATATAATAGAGACAGTAGATCTAGCTGGTCTGTCATAATATAATAGAGACAGTAGATCTAGCTGGTCTGTCATAATATAATAGAGACAGTAGATCTAGCTGGTCTGTCATAATATATTAGAGACGGTAGATCTAGCTGGCCTGTCATAATATAATAGAGACAATAGATCTAGCTGGTCTGTCATAATATAATAGAGACAGTAGATCTAGCTGGTCTGTCATAATATAATAGAGACAGTAGATCTAGCTGGTCTGTCATAATATAATAGAGACAGTAGATCTAGCTGGTCTGTCATAATATAATAGAGACAGTAGATCTAGCTGGTCTGTCATATATAATAATAGATCTAGCTGGTCTGTCATAATATAAAGAGACAGTAGATCTAGCTGGTCTGTCATAATATAATAGAGACAGTAGATCTAGCTGGTCTGTCATAATATAATAGAGACAGTAGATCTAGCTGGTCTGTCATAATATAATAGAGACAGTAGATCTAGCTGGTCTGTCATAATATAACAGACACAGTAGATCTAGCTGGTCTGTCAAATTAGAATAGAGACAGTAGATCTAGCTGGTCTGTCATAATATAATAGAGACAGTAGATCTAGCTGGTCTGTCATAATATAATAGAGACAGTAAATCTAGCTGGTCTGTCATAATATAATAGAGACAGTAGATCTAGCTGGTCTGTCATAATATAATAGAGACAGTAGATCTAGCTGGTCTGTCATAATATAATAGAGACAGTAGATCTAGCTGGTCTGTCATAATATAATAGAGACAGTAATCTAGCTGGTCTGTCATAATATAATAGAGACAGTAGATCTAGCTGGTCTGTCATAATATAATAGAATAGAGACAGTAGATCTAGCTGGTCTGTCATAATATAATAGAGACAGTAGATCTAGCTGGTCTGTCATAATATAATAGAGACAGTAGATCTAGCTGGTCTGTCATAATATAATAGAGACAGTAGATCTAGCTGGTCTGTCATAATATAATAGAGACAGTAGATCTAGCTGGTCTGTCATAATATAATAGAGACAGTAGATCTAGCTGGTCTGTCATAATATAATAGAGACAGTAGATCTAGCTGGTCTGTCATAATATAATAGAGACAGTAGATCTAGCTGGTCTGTCATAATATAATAGAGACAGTAGATCTAGCTGGTCTGTCATAATATAATAGAGACAGTAGATCTAGCTGGTCTGTCATAATATAATAGAGACAGTAGATCTAGCTGGTCTGTCATAATATAATAGAGACAGTAGATCTAGCTGGTCTGTCATAATATAATAGAGACAGTAGATCTAGCTGGTCTGTCATAATATAATAGAGACAGTAGATCTAGCTGGTCTGTCATAATATAATAGAGACAGTAGATCTAGCTGGTCTGTCATAATATAATAGAGACAGTAGATCTAGCTGGTCTGTCATAATATAATAGAGACAGTAGATCTAGCTGGTCTGTCATAATATAATAGAGACAGTAGATCTAGCTGGTCTGTCATAATATAATAGAGACAGTAGATCTAGCTGGTCTGTCATAATATAATAGAGACAGTAGATCTAGCTGGTCTGTCATAATATAATAGAGACAGTAGATCTAGCTGGTCTGTCATAATATAATAGAGACAGTAGATCTAGCTGGTCTGTCATAATATAATAGAGACAGTAGATCTAGCTGGTCTGTCATAATATAATAGAGACAGTAGATCTAGCTGGTCTGTCATAATATAATAGAGACAGTAGATCTAGCTGGTCTGTCATAATATAGAATAGAGACAGTAGATCTAGCTGGTCTGTCATAATATAATAGAGACAGTAGATCTAGCTGGTCTGTCATAATATAATAGAGACAGTAGATCTAGCTGGTCTGTCATAATATAATAGAGACAGTAGATCTAGCTGGTCTGTCATAATATAATAGAGACAGTAGATCTAGCTGGTCTGTCATAATATAATAGAGACAGTAGATCTAGCTGGTCTGTCATAATATAATAGAGACAGTAGATCTAGCTGGTCTGTCATAATATAATAATAGAGACAGTAGATCTAGCTGGTCTGTCATAATATAATAGAGACAGTAGATCTAGCTGGTCTGTCATAATATAATAGAGACAGTAGATCTAGCTGGTCTGTCATAATATAATAGAGACAGTAGATCTAGCTGGTCTGTCATAATATAATAGAGACAGTAGATCTAGCTGGTCTGTCATAATATAATAGAGACAGTAGATCTAGCTGGTCTGTCATAATATAATAGAGACAGTAGATCTAGCTGGTCTGTCATAATATAATAGAGACAGTAGATCTAGCTGGTCTGTCATAATATAATAGAGACAGTAGATCTAGCTGGTCTGTCATAATATAATAGAGACAGTAGATCTAGCTGGTCTGTCATAATATAATAGAGACAGTAGATCTAGCTGGTCTGTCATAATATAATAGAGACAGTAGATCTAGCTGGTCTGTCATAATATAATAGAGACAGTAGATCTAGCTGGTCTGTCATAATATAATATAGACAGTATATCTACCTGGTCTGTCATAATATAATACAGACAGTGGATCTAGCTGGTCCGTCATAATATAATAGAGACAGTAGATCTACCTGGTCTGTCAAAATATAATAAAGACAGTAGATCTAGCTGGTCTGTCATAATATAATAGAGACAGTAGATCTAGCTGGTCTGTCATAATATAATAGAGACAGTAGATCTAGCTGGTCTGTCATAATATAATAGAGACAGTAGATCTAGCTGGTCTGTCATAATATAATAGAGACAGTAGATCTAGCTGGTCTGTCATAATATAATAGAGACAGTAGATCTAGCTGGTCTGTCATAATATAATAGAGACAGTAGATCTAGCTGGTCTGTCATAATATAATAGAGACAGTAGATCTAGCTGGTCTGTCATAATATAATAGAGACAGTAGATCTAGCTGGTCTGTCATAGTATAATAGAGACAGTAGATCTAGCTGGTCTGTCATATATATAATAGAGACAGTAGATCTAGCTGGTCTGTCATAATATAATAGAGACAGTAGATCTAGCTGGTCTGTCATAATATAATAGAGACAGTAGATCTAGCTGGTCTGTCATAATATAATAGAGACAGTAGATCTAGCTGGTCTGTCATAATATAATAGAGACAGTAGATCTAGCTGGTCTGTCATAATATAATAGAGACAGTAGATCTAGCTGGTCTGTCATAATATAATAGAGACAGTAGATCTACCTGGTCTGTCATAATATAATAGAGACAGTAGATCTAGCTGGTCTGTCATAATATAATAGAGACAGTAGATCTAGCTGGTCTGTCATAATATAATAGAGACAGTAGATCTAGCTGGTCTGTCATAATATAATAGAGACAGTAGATCTAGCTGGTCTGTCATAATATAATAGAGACAGTAGATCTAGCTGGTCTGTCATAATATAATAGAGACAGTAGATCTAGCTGGTCTGTCATAATATAATAGAGACAGTAGATCTAGCTGGTCTGTCATAATATAATAGAGACAGTAGATCTAGCTGGTCTGTCATAATATAATAGAGACAGTAGATCTAGCTGGTCTGTCATAATATAATAGAGACAGTAGATCTAGCTGGTCTGTCATAATATAATAGAGACAGTAGATCTAGCTGGTCTGTCATAATATAATAGAGACAGTAGATCTAGCTGGTCTGTCATAATATAATAGAGACAGTAGATCTAGCTGGTCTGTCATAATATAATAGAGACAGTAGATCTAGCTGGTCTGTCATAATATAATAGAGACAGTAGATCTAGCTGGTCTGTCATAATATAATAGAGACAGTAGATCTAGCTGGTCTGTCATAATATAATAGAGACAGTAGATCTAGCTGGTCTGTCATAATATAATAGAGACAGTAGATCTAGCTGGTCTGTCATAATATAATAGAGACAGTAGATCTAGCTGGTCTGTCATAATATAATAGAGACAGTAGATCTAGCTGGTCTGTCATAATATAATAGAGACAGTAGATCTAGCTGGTCTGTCATAATATAATAGAGACAGTAGATCTAGCTGGTCTGTCATAATATAATAGAGACAGTAGATCTAGCTGGTCTGTCATAATATAATAGAGACAGTAGATCTAGCTGGTCTGTCATAATATAATAGAGACAGTAGATCTAGCTGGTCTGTCATAATATAATAGAGACAGTAGATCTAGCTGGTCTGTCATAATATAATAGAGACAGTAGATCTAGCTGGTCTGTCATAATATAATAGAGACAGTAGATCTAGCTGGTCTGTCATAATATAATAGAGACAGTAGATCTAGCTGGTCTGTCATAATATAATAGAGACAGTAGATCTAGCTGGTCTGTCATAATATAATAGAGACAGTAGATCTAGCTGGTCTGTCATAATATAATAGAGACAGTAGATCTAGCTGGTCTGTCATAAATATAATAGAGACAGTAGATCTAGCTGGTCTGTCATAATATAATAGAGACAGTAGATCTAGCTGGTCTGTCATAATATAATAGAGACAGTAGATCTAGCTGGTCTGTCATAATATAATAGAGACAGTAGATCTAGCTGGTCTGTCATAATATAATAGAGACAGTAGATCTAGCTGGTCTGTCATAATATAATAGAGACAGTAGATCTAGCTGGTCTGTCATAATATAATAGAGACAGTAGATCTAGCTGGTCTGTCATAATATAATAGAGACAGTAGATCTAGCTGGTCTGTCATAATATAATAGAGACAGTAGATCTAGCTGGTCTGTCATAATATAATAGAGACAGTAGATCTAGCTGGTCTGTCATAATATAATAGAGACAGACAGTAGATCTAGCTGGTCTGTCATAATATAATAGAGACAGTAGATCTAGCTGGTCTGTCATAATATAATAGAGACAGTAGATCTAGCTGGTCTGTCATAATATAATAGAGACAGTAGATCTAGCTGGTCTGTCATAATATAATAGAGACAGTAGATCTAGCTGGTCTGTCATAATATAATAGAGACAGTAGATCTAGCTGGTCTGTCATAATATAATAGAGACAGTAGATCTAGCTGGTCTGTCATAATATAATAGAGACAGTAGATCTAGCTGGTCTGTCATAATATAATAGAGACAGTAAATCTACCTGGTCTGTCAAAATATAATAGAGACAGTAGATCTACCTGGTCTGTCATAATATATTAGAGACGGTAGATCTACCTGGCCTGGCATAATATAATAGAGACAATAGATCTAGCTGGTCTGTCATAATATAATAGAGACAGTAGATCTAGCTGGTCTGTCATAATATAATAGAGACAGTAGATCTAGCTGGTCTGTCATAATATAATAGAGACAGTAAATCTAGCTGGTCTGTCATAATATAATAGAGACAGTAGATCTAGCTGGTCTGTCATAATATAATAGAGACAGTAGATCTAGCTGGTCTGTCATAATATAATAGAGACAGTAGATCTAGCTGGTCTGTCATAATATAATAGAGACAGTAGATCTAGCTGGTCTGTCATAATATAATAGAGACAGTAGATCTAGCTGGTCTGTCATAATATAACAGAGACAGTAGATCTAGCTGGTCTGTCATAATAGAATAGAGACAGTAGATCTAGCTGGTCTGTCATAATATAATAGAGACAGTAGATCTAGCTGGTCTGTCATAATATAATAGAGACAGTAGATCTAGCTGGTCTGTCATAATATAATAGAGACAGTAGATCTACCTGGTCTGTCATAATATAATAGAGACAGTAGATCTAGCTGGTCTGTCATAATATAATAGAGACAGTAGATCTAGCTGGTCTGTCATATTATAATAGAGACAGTAGATCTAGCTGGTCTGTCATAATATAATAGAGACAGTAGATCTAGCTGGTCTGTCATAATATAATAGAGACAGTAGATCTAGCTGGTCTGTCATAATATAATAGAGACAGTAGATCTACCTGGTCTGTCATAATATAATAGAGACAGTAGATCTAGCTGGTCTGTCATAATATAATAGAGACAGTAGATCTAGCTGGTCTGTCAAATTAGAATAGAGACAGTAGATCTAGCTGGTCTGTCATAATATAATAGAGACAGTAGATCTAGCTGGTCTGTCATAATATAATAGAGACAGTAGATCTAGCTGGTCTGTCAAATTAGAATAGAGACAGTAGATCTAGCTGGTCTGTCATAATATAATAGAGACAGTAGATCTAGCTGGTCTGTCATAATATAATAGAGACAGTAGATCTAGCTGGTCTGTCATAATATAATAGAGACAGTAGATCTAGCTGGTCTGTCATAATATAATAGAGACAGTAGATCTAGCTGGTCTGTCATAATATAACAGAGACAGTAGATCTAGCTGGTCTGTCAAATATAATAGAGACAGTAGATCTAGCTGGTCTGTCATACTATAATAGAGACAGTAGATCTAGCTGGTCTGTCATAATATAATAGAGACAGTAGATCTAGCTGGTCTGTCATAATATAATAGAGACAGTAGATCTAGCTGGTCTGTCATAATATAATAGAGACAGTAGATCTAGCTGGTCTGTCATAATATAATAGAGACAGTAGATCTAGCTGGTCTGTCATAATATAATAGAGACAGTAGATCTACCTGGTCTGTCATAATATAATAGAGACAGTAGATCTAGCTGGTCTGTCATAATATAATAGAGACAGTAGATCTAGCTGGTCTGTCATAATATAATAGAGACAGTAGATCTAGCTGGTCTGTCATAATATAATAGAGACAGTAGATCTAGCTGGTCTGTCATAATATAATAGAGACAGTAGATCTAGCTGGTCTGTCATAATATAATAGAGACAGTAGATCTACCTGGTCTGTCATAATATAATAGAGACAGTAGATCTAGCTGGTCTGTCATAATATAATAGAGACAGTAGATCTAGCTGGTCTGTCATAATATAATAGAGACAGTAAATCTAGCTGGTCTGTCATATATAATAGAGACAGTAGATCTAGCTGGTCTGTCATAATATAATAGAGACAGTAGATCTAGCTGGTCTGTCATAATATAATAGAGACAGTAGATCTAGCTGGTCTGTCATAATATAATAGAGACAGTAGATCTAGCTGGTCTGTCATAATATAATAGAGACAGTAGATCTAGCTGGTCTGTCATAATATAATAGAGACAGTAGATCTAGCTGGTCTGTCATAATATAATAGAGACAGTAGATCTAGCTGGTCTGTCATAATATAATAGAGACAGTAGATCTAGCTGGTCTGTCATAATATAATAGAGACAGTAGATCTAGCTGGTCTGTCATAATATAATAGAGACAGTAGATCTAGCTGGTCTGTCATAATATAATAGAGACAGTAGATCTAGCTGGTCTGTCATAATATAATAGAGACAGTAGATCTAGCTGGTCTGTCATAATATAATAGAGACAGTAGATCTAGCTGGTCTGTCATAATATAATAGAGACAGTAGATCTAGCTGGTCTGTCATAATATAATAGAGACAGTAGATCTAGCTGGTCTGTCATAATATAATAGAGACAGTAGATCTAGCTGGTCTGTCATAATATAATAGAGACAGTAGATCTAGCTGGTCTGTCATAATATAATAGAGACAGTAGATCTAGCTGGTCTGTCATAATATAATAGAGACAGTAGATCTAGCTGGTCTGTCATAATATAATAGAGACAGTAGATCTAGCTGGTCTGTCATAATATAATAGAGACAGTAGATCTAGCTGGTCTGTCATAATATAATAGAGACAGTAGATCTAGCTGGTCTGTCATAATATAATAGAGACAGTAGATCTAGCTGGTCTGTCATAATATAATAGAGACAGTAGATCTAGCTGGTCTGTCATAATATAATAGAGACAGTATATCTAGCTGGTCTGTCATAATATAACAGACACAGTAGATCTAGCTGGTCTGTCAAATTAGAATAGAGACAGTAGATCTAGCTGGTATGTCATACTATAATAGAGACAGTAGATCTAGCTGGTCTGTCATAGTACAATAGAGACAGTAGATCTAGCTGGTTTGTCATAATATAATAGAGACATAGAGACAGTAGATCTAGCTGGTCTGTCATAATATAATAGAGACAGTAGATCTACCTGGTCTGTCATAATATAATAGAGACAGTAGATCTAGCTGGTCTGTCATAATATAATAGAGACAGTAGATCTAGCTGGTCTGTCAAATTAGAATAGAGACAGTAGATCTAGCTGGTCTGTCATAATATAATAGAGACAGTAGATCTAGCTGGTCTGTCATAATATAATAGAGACAGTAAATCTAGCTGGTCTGTCATAGTACAATAGAGACAGTAGATCTAGCTGGTCTGTCATAATATAATAGAGACAGTATATCTAGCTGGTCTGTCATAATATAATAGAGACAGTAAATCTACCTGGTCTGTCAAAATATAATAGAGACAGTAGATCTAGCTGGTCTGTCATAATATAATAGAGACAGTAGATCTAGCTGCTCTGTCATAATATAATAGAGACAGTAGATCTAGCTGGTCTGTCATAATATAATATAGACAGTATATCTACCTGGTCTGTCAAAATACAATACAGACAGTGGATCTAGCTGGTCCGTCATAATATAATAGAGACAGTAGATCTACCTGGTCTGTCAAAATATAATAAAGACAGTAGATCTAGCTGGTCTGTCATAATATAATAGAGACAGTATATCTACCTGGTCTGTCATAATATAATAGAGACAGTGGATCTAGCTGGTCTGTCATAATATAATAGAGACAGTAGATCTACCTGGTCTGTCATAATATAATAGAGACAGTAGATCTAGCTGGTCTGTCATAATATAACAGACACAGTAGATCTAGCTGGTCTGTCAAATTAGAATAGAGACAGTAGATCTAGCTGGTCTGTCATAATATAATAGAGACAGTAGATCTAGCTGGTCTGTCATAATATAATAGAGACAGTAGATCTAGCTGGTCTGTCATAATATAATAGAGACAGTAGATCTAGCTGGTCTGTCATAATATAATAGAGACAGTAGATCTAGCTGGTCTGTCATAATATAATAGAGACAGTAGATCTAGCTGGTCTGTCATAATATAATAGAGACAGTAGATCTAGCTGGTCTGTCAAATATAATAGAGACAGTAGATCTAGCTGGTCTGTCATAATATAATAGAGACAGTAGATCTAGCTGGTCTGTCATAATATAATAGAGACAGTAGATCTGGCTGGTCTGTCATAATATAATAGAGACAGTAAATCTAGCTGGTCTGTCATAATATAATAGAGACAGTAGATCTAGCTGGTCTGTCATAGTATAATAGAGACAGTAGATCTAGCTGGTCTGTCATAATATAATAGAGACAGTAGATCTAGCTGGTCTGTCATAATATAATAGAGACAGTAGATCTAGCTGGTCTGTCATAATATAATAGAGACAGTAAATCTAGCTGGTCTGTCATAATATAATAGAGACAGTAGATCTAGCTGGTCTGTCATAATATAATAGAGACAGTAGATCTAGCTGGTCTGTCATAATATAATAGAGACAGTAGATCTACCTGGTCTGTCATAATATAATAGAGACAGTAGATCTAGCTGGTCTGTCATAATATAATAGACACAGTAGATCTAGCTGGTCTGTCAAATTAGAATAGAGACAGTAGATCTAGCTGGTCTGTCATAATATAATAGAGACAGTAGATCTAGCTGGTCTGTCATAATATAATAGAGACAGTAGATCTAGCTGGTCTGTCATAATATAATAGAGACAGTAGATCTAGCTGGTCTGTCATAATATAATAGAGACAGTAGATCTAGCTGGTCTGTCATAATATAATAGAGACAGTAGATCTAGCTGGTCTGTCATAATATAATAGAGACAGTAGATCTAGCTGGTCTGTCATAATATAATAGAGACAGTAGATCTAGCTGGTCTGTCATAATATAATAGAGACAGTAGATCTAGCTGGTCTGTCATATAGAGACAGTATCTAGCTGGTCTGTCATAATAATAGAGACAGTAGATCTAGCTGGTCTGTCATAATATAATAGAGACAGTAGATCTAGCTGGTCTGTCATAATATAATAGAGACAGTAGATCTAGCTGGTCTGTCATAATATAATAGAGACAGTAGATCTAGCTGGTCTGTCATAATATAATAGAGACAGTAGATCTAGCTGGTCTGTCATAATATAATAGAGACAGTAGATCTAGCTGGTCTGTCATAATATAATAGAGACAGTAGATCTAGCTGGTCTGTCATAATATAATAGAGACAGTAGATCTAGCTGGTCTGTCATAATATAATAGAGACAGTAGATCTAGCTGGTCTGTCATAATATAATACAATAGAGACAGTAGATCTAGCTGGTCTGTCATAATATAATAGAGACAGTAGATCTAGCTGGTCTGTCATAATATAATAGAGACAGTAGATCTAGCTGGTCTGTCATAAATATAATAGAGACAGTAGATCTAGCTGGTCTGTCATAATATAATAGAGACAGTAGATCTAGCTGGTCTGTCATAATATAATAGAGACAGTAGATCTAGCTGGTCTGTCATAATATAATAGAGACAGTAGATCTAGCTGGTCTGTCATAATATAATAGAGACAGTAGATCTAGCTGGTCTGTCATAATATAATAGAGACAGTAGATCTAGCTGGTCTGTCATAATATAATAGAGACAGTAGATCTAGCTGGTCTGTCATAATATAATAGAGACAGTAGATCTAGCTGGTCTGTCATAATATAATAGAGACAGTAGATCTAGCTGGTCTGTCATAATATAATAGAGACAGTAGATCTAGCTGGTCTGTCATAATATAATAGAGACAGTAGATCTAGCTGGTCTGTCATAATATAATAGAGACAGTAGATCTAGCTGGTCTGTCATAATATAATAGAGACAGTAGATCTAGCTGGTCTGTCATAATATAATAGAGCAGTGACAGTAGATCTAGCTGGTCTGTCATAATATAATAGAGACAGTAGATCTACCTGGTCTGTCATAATATAATAGAGACAGTAGATCTAGCTGGTCTGTCATAATATAACAGACACAGTAGATCTAGCTGGTCTGTCAAATTAGAATAGAGACAGTAGATCTAGCTGGTCTGTCATAATATAATAGAGACAGTAGATCTAGCTGGTCTGTCATAATATAATAGAGACAGTGGATCTAGCTGGTCTGTCATAATATAATAGAGACAGTAGATCTAGCTGGTCTGTCATAATATAATAGAGACAGTAGATCTAGCTGGTCTGTCATAATATAATAGAGACAGTAGATCTAGCTGGTCTGTCATAATATAATAGAGACAGTAGATCTAGCTGGTCTGTCAAATATAATAGAGACAGTAGATCTAGCTGGTCTGTCATAATATAATAGAGACAGTAGATCTAGCTGGTCTGTCATAATATAATAGAGACAGTAGATCTAGCTGGTCTGTCATAGTACAATAGAGACAGTAGATCTAGCTGGTCTGTCATAATATAATAGAGACAGTATATCTAGCTGGTCTGTCATAATATAATAGAGACAGTAAATCTAGCTGGTCTGTCATAGTACAATAGAGACAGTAGATCTAGCTGGTCTGTCATAATATAATAGAGACAGTATATCTAGCTGGTCTGTCATAATATAATAGAGACAGTAGATCTAGCTGGTCTGTCAAATTAGAATAGAGACAGTAGATCTAGCTGGTCTGTCATAATATAATAGAGACAGTAGATCTAGCTGGTCTGTCATAATATAATAGAGACAGTAGATCTAGCTGGTCTGTCATAATATAATAGAGACATAGAGACAGTAGATCTAGCTGGTCTGTCATAATATAATAGAGACAGTAGATCTAGCTGGTCTGTCATAATATAATAGAGACAGTAGATCTAGCTGGTCTGTCAAAATATAATAGAGACAGTAGATCTAGCTGGCCTGTCAAATTAAATCTACCTGGTCTGTCAAAATATAATAGAGACAGTAGATCTAGCTGGTCTGTCATAATATAATAGAGACAGTAGATCTAGCTGCTCTGTCATAATATAATAGAGACAGTAGATCTAGCTGGTCTGTCATAATATAATATAGACAGTATATCTACCTGGTCTGTCAAAATACAATACAGACAGTGGATCTAGCTGGTCCGTCATAATATAATAGAGACAGTAGATCTACCTGGTCTGTCAAAATATAATAAAGACAGTAGATCTAGCTGGTCTGTCATAATATAATAGAGACAGTATATCTACCTGGTCTGTCATAATATAATAGAGACAGTGGATCTAGCTGGTCTGTCATAATATAATAGAGACAGTAGATCTACCTGGTCTGTCATAATATAATAGAGACAGTAGATCTAGCTGGTCTGTCATAATATAATAGAGACAGTAGATCTAGCTGGTCTGTCAAATTAGAATAGAGACAGTAGATCTAGCTGGTATGTCATACTATAATAGAGACAGTAGATCTAGCTGGTCTGTCATACTATAATAGAGACAGTAAATCTAGCTGGTCTGTCATAATATAATAGAGACAGTAAATCTAGCTGGTCTGTCATAGTACAATAGAGACAGTAGATCTAGCTGGTCTGTCATAATATAATAGAGACAGTATATCTAGCTGGTCTGTCATAATATAACAGACACAGTAGATCTAGCTGGTCTGTCAAATTAGAATAGAGACAGTAGATCTAGCTGGTATGTCATACTATAATAGAGACAGTAGATCTAGCTGGTCTGTCATAGTACAATAGAGACAGTAGATCTAGCTGGTCTGTCATAATATAATAGAGACAGTAAATCTAGCTGGTCTGTCATAATATAATAGAGACAGTAAATCTAGCTGGTCTGTCATAGTATAATAGAGACAGTATATCTAGCTGGTCTGTCATAATATAATAGAGACAGTAAATCTAGCTGGTCTGTCATAGTACAATAGAGACAGTAGATCTAGCTGGTCTGTCATAATATAATAGAGACAGTAAATCTAGCTGGTCTGTCACAGTACAATAGAGACAGTAGATCTAGCTGGTCTGTCATAATATAATAGAGACATAGAGACAGTAGATCTAGCTGGTCTGGCATAATATAATAGAGACAGTAGATCTACCTGGTCTGTCATAATATAATAGAGACAGTAGATCTAGCTGGTCTGTCATAATATAACAGACACAGTAGATCTAGCTGGTCTCTCAAATTAGAATAGAGACAGTAGATCTAGCTGGTATGTCATACTATAATAGAGACAGTAGATCTAGCTGGTCTGTCATACTATAATAGAGACAGTAAATCTAGCTGGTCTGTCATAATATAATAGAGACAGTAAATCTAGCTGGTCTGTCATAGTACAATAGAGACAGTAGATCTAGCTGGTCTGTCATAATATAATAGAGACAGTATATCTAGCTGGTCTGTCATAATATAACAGACACAGTAGATCTAGCTGGTCTGTCAAATTAGAATAGAGACAGTAGATCTAGCTGGTATGTCATACTATAATAGAGACAGTAGATCTAGCTGGTCTGTCATAGTACAATAGAGACAGTAGATCTAGCTGGTCTGTCATAATATAATAGAGACAGTAAATCTAGCTGGTCTGTCATAATATAATAGAGACAGTAAATCTAGCTGGTCTGTCATAGTATAATAGAGACAGTATATCTAGCTGGTCTGTCATAATATAATAGAGACAGTAAATCTAGCTGGTCTGTCATAGTACAATAGAGACAGTAGATCTAGCTGGTCTGTCATAATATAATAGAGACAGTAAATCTAGCTGGTCTGTCACAGTACAATAGAGACAGTAGATCTAGCTGGTCTGTCATAATATAATAGAGACATAGAGACAGTAGATCTAGCTGGTCTGGCATAATATAATAGAGACAGTAGATCTACCTGGTCTGTCATAATATAATAGAGACAGTAGATCTAGCTGGTCTGTCATAATATAACAGACACAGTAGATCTAGCTGGTCTGTCAAATTAGAATAGAGACAGTAGATCTAGCTGGTCTGTCATACTATAATAGAGACAGTAGATCTAGCTGGTCTGTCATAATATAATAGAGACCGTAAATCTAGCTGGTCTGTCATAGTACAATAGAGACAGTAGATCTAGCTGATCTGTCATAATATAATAGAGACAGTATATCTAGCTGGTCTGTCATAATATAATAGAGACAGTAAATCTACCTGGTCTGTCAAAATATAATAGAGACAGTAGATCTAGCTGGTCTGTCATAATATAATAGAGACAGTAGATCTAGCTGGTCTGTCATAATATAATAGAGACAGTAGATCTAGCTGGTCTGTCATAATATAATAGAGACAGTAAATCTAGCTGGTCTGTCATAATATAATAGAGACAGTAGATCTAGCTGGTCTGTCATAATATAATAGAGACAGTAGATCTAGCTGGTCTGTCATAATATAATAGAGACAGTAGATCTAGCTGGTCTGTCATAATATAATAGAGACAGTAAATCTAGCTGGTCTGTCATAGTACAATAGAGACAGTAGATCTAGCTGGTCTGTCATAATATAATAGAGACATAGAGACAGTAGATCTAGCTGGTCTGTCATAATATAATAGAGACAGTAGATCTACCTGGTCTGTCATAATATAATAGAGACAGTAGATCTAGCTGGTCTGTCATAATATAACAGACACAGTAGATCTAGCTGGTCTGTCAAATTAGAATAGAGACAGTAGATCTAGCTGGTCTGTCATACTATAATAGAGACAGTAGATCTAGCTGGTCTGTCATAATATAATAGAGACAGTAAATCTACCTGGTCTGTCAAAATATAATAGAGACAGTAGATCTAGCTGGTCTGTCATAATATAATAGAGACAGTAGATCTACCTGGTCTGTCATAATATAATAGAGACAGTGGATCTAGCTGGTCTGTCATAATATAATAGAGACAGTAGATCTACCTGGTCTGTCATAATATAATAGAGACAGTAGATCTAGCTGGTCTGTCATACTATAATAGAGACAGTAGATCTAGCTGGTCTGTCATAGTATAATAGAGACAGTAGATCTAGCTGGTCTGTCATAATATAATAGAGACAGTAAATCTAGCTGGTCTGTCATAATATAATAGAGACAGTAATCTAGCTGGTCTGTCATAGTATAATAGAGACAGTATATCTAGCTGGTCTGTCATAATATAATAGAGACAGTAGATCTAGCTGGTCTGTCATAATATACAGAGACAGTAGATCTAGCTGGTCTGTCATAATATAATAGAGACAGTAGATCTAGCTGGTCTGTCATAATATAATAGAGACAGTAGATCTAGCTGGTCTGTCATAATAGAGACATATATCTAGTCATAAGACATAGAGACAGTAGATCTAGCTGGTCTGTCATAATATAATAGAGACAGTAGATCTACCTGGTCTGTCATAATATAATAGAGACAGTAGATCTAGCTGGTCTGTCATAATATAACAGACACAGTAGATCTAGCTGGTCTGTCAAATTAGAATAGATAATAGAGACAGTAGATCTAGCTGGTCTGTCATAATATAATAGAGACAGTAGATCTAGCTGGTCTGTCATAATATAATAGAGACAGTAGATCTAGCTGGTCTGTCATAAT